>NC_138549.1:12735846-12863346 GCF_964273705.1 Natrix helvetica | reverse complement strand
CGCGCCCACCCCAACCAGCGCAAGAGTGGAGAGCCGACTCTCAACCGCGGTCACAAACGAAATGGAGAGCGGCGAATCTATTCTCAACCGCAACACAAACACAAGTCAAGCCATGCGGCTGCGACCCTCTGCAGGCGATAAGTCCCCCAGCCGCAAAAGCCACTAAGGACTTGTTAGAGGTGCCGAGCGGAGTCGAGGCTAACAGTAAACTGCCGCCCGCCCAGTCAGCCAAACAACGCGAACTGTACTTCGCCAATTTTCACAAGTAAACAGTGAAAGTAATGAGGAAACCTGAAGAAATGAGTTAAATTTGTCTATTATCCTAGAGCAAATTATTTTATTTTATTTATTTTATTTGATTTCTAGACCGCCCCCTCTCCCCGAAGGGACTATGTCTCTTTAGGCTGGACTGAGTTAAAAAACTGAACTAGCCCAGTCAGAGGAGGCGTGGCCAACAATTACATAACTCAGTCTCTAGGTTAATGGATAAAGTTAACCTATGCTTGGATTCCCCAAGAAGCGCACAGGAGAACTTTGATTTTTGAAAGTTACAAACAGACTGAGGATCCAAGTGGATTTCAAATAATATTTCAGAATTAATTATAAAAATCCTTTCCCATGGGAAAATGCTTTTGTTTTGAATTCTCTTTTAAAAAAAACATAATAGGTGAGAGGTGAAAGGTTGGAGACTAGAGAAAACCAGAAAAACTAAAAAAAATATAATTAAAGGAGATTTTGTGAGAAGGGACAAAGAAAAAAAAAACATCAAGTTCCAGGACATCATTTAAAAGTAATAAAATATCAAGATTGTTAAAATTGAAAGGAAGAAATATAAAGTTGGTTTATTTGATCAAGGTTAAAATATATATGTTGTTACCTCTGGTAATTCTTAACTAATTTTTGCAATAAGGATTTAAAGGTATGTTTACAGATGAGAGATGAAATATGGGAAGAAGAGATTATTTATTGTATTTTAAGAGTGGGTGATAAGTTATTAATTTTGTTTATACTTATTGTGATAATGGAGGAAGTCTCTTTATATATTTACTTCATTTCTTTACTATACTATTTTCCTTCTCTATTTTTCCTTTTCTGCATTTTCTCTTTTAATTATTTCATTCATTTATTTTGCATTAGTTTTTATCTTTTTAATTGTAATTTTTTTAATAAAAATGATTACAGGATAATGCTCATAATACATTATTGTGCTGCCTAATTAGGTGAGTGTTCTCTTTTGAGTTTTTTTTTTTTTTACCTATGATGGCTGTTTCTTTCATGTAAGACATAACTACTCCCAGAGTTAATTAAATTAGACATTTTTTCCCTCTGTCCTTTTTTTCTTCTAAGGATCACACAAACTAGCTGACACACAAGTCCTTGTGTTTTTCAATTCAGTGCCCTGCAGGACTAGCTAAAGCTGCTTAGTGCCAACAATAGCTCTGTTACTGTGGATTTACTGTAACTGAAAAATGAAAACAGCTTTTAACACACAAGATGGCATTCAAAACCCCAAAGGAAAGCTGCCTTTCCCAACTTCCAGGTGTGAGCTTTTCAAATCAGAAGTGGGCTGCTATGGGTTCACCCAAGTTCAGGAGAACCCATAGCTGATGTTATGGCTGGTTCAGAGAACCTCCAAATCCCACCCCTGGCTTGCCCCACTCACCCCTCCCCTCGCAGGTGTCTCCACGCAGCCCGTTTTGGATGCGAGGTAAGTGCAGGGCCCACGCGGAGGCTTGGGGAGGGGGAAAAAACAGGCCTCCCAGAAGTTTCGGAAGGCCAAAAACAGGCGGAGGGCGTCAAATCCCAGAATTCCCTAATCCACGTTGCCTTTGCTGAGAATTCTGGAGTTGTCCAGTTGGGAAGCATGAATATTCCATGACTTCAAGTGGGAGTCCAAGAGTCTGGTAGTATCAGAAACAGCCCATTCAGAGGAGGATCCAGGGAGCATTCAAGGAAATCTAGAAAGGGAGTTATTTTCAACAGTTTCCAAAACGTAAGGATTGCCACCAGTGGTGAGTTTCTCTCCGCATTGCTACCGGTACGCTGCTCACAGGGCCATGCATCCTGCTTGTGCATACCCGCTGCACGTGCATGCACACTCCACCACCTCTGCGACACCCAGCTGCTTGTTGGAGCTTGTGCAGGCGCCGCACACTGTGTATGTGTGCACAATTGGCCGATTGCTTTAAAAACAACGCAGGCAGGTGGGTGGGCCAAACAAGCTACCGTACAAATTGCTGTCAGCTGCTCCTGGCTACTACCAGTACAACCATACGGGGACATACCAGCTGGAACCCACCACCGATTGCTACATTCAATGATAACTGATATGTGTCATCTTTCATCCTGGAGATCCCTGTTGAGTCTTTGTTTCCAAAAGAGGGGGCTCAATCGTTTGCTAGTTGCAATGTACTGAATAATTATTATGTTAAGAAATGCAATTGTGTCTGTGTGTGTGAGAGAGAGAGCTATGTGAGAACCAGACCATCTCTGATGAGTCTGCTAAAGTGCAAATAATGATATATCTGTACAAAACTTCATGGTGACTTGTTTTTAAAAGCTAAACTGTGGATTTAAAGGTACGAAACGAAACTAGTCTAAACTAAACTTATCTAAACCAAGTTAAACTAAGCTAAATTGAACTACACAAATGTAAGGTAAAATAAACTAATCTAATCTAAACTAAACCAATCTAAACTAAACTGAAATGAGCTAATCTAAACTAAAATAAACTAACTAAAATAATCTAAGCTAAAGTAAGGTAAACTAAGCTAAGTCAAGCTAAACTTAACTAAAATAAGATAAGCAAACTAAACAAAAGAAAATATTCTAAGCTAAACTAAACTAAATTAAGCTAAACTAAACTAAACAAAGTTAAGCTTATCTAAGCTAAACTAAACACACTAAGGTAAACTAAACTAAACTAAACCAAATCTAATTGAATTAAACTATAGAATAAAGTAAAATAAAAGAGCAGTAGTTATGATCAGGACTAGTCAGCTCCCTGTTGCTTATGGCCTAACCCTGCCTATAAAATGATTGTTTTTCAGCAAAAAAAGAGAAAGTAATACAATCCTATTCTATCCTTTTCTGGGTGGTAGTAGGAAAACTTTAGGCCAAGATCTAGCCTTCAGTACACCACTGATTGGCCTTTGGGATTTAACCGAAGGAAAAGCCACCCACATAGTTTGGGGGAGATGGAGGTGGAGGAACGATGGTCAAAACTTTAACCCTACTTTGACTTTGACCCAAAGCCCAAAGTTTTGAGCAGACAATCGGCAAAATCCAGTTGTCGACGTGGGCTCCTCCATCTGTTTGTTTGCATTTGAGGTTGTGATTTCTCTAATAAAGAGCAGAACAATAGCATTAAAGAACTCCCAGCATTTTGGCTTTTATCAAAATCCTCCTTAAAAAGCACAGCCATGTGGAGATTGTAAGAGACTGTAAGCTCACAGACTGAGCTACTAATTTGTGGGAAAGCAAAACAGTTCCTGAGCCCCCTTATGTAGTGGACATGTGTGAATGCTTTCCTGGCAAATACATGGATTGTTCCATCTGAGGGTCTCTTCTGGAATTATTATCTTTCTTTTCCCAACAGGACCTTAACTCCAAACTACATCTCTTCCCATTTGGTCCAAGCTGTCCACTGAACACCCACACAAGACTCTTCCTGGGAAGCCTCTCTCTCTCTCTCTCTCTCTCTCTCTCTCTCTCTCTCTCTCTCTCTCTCTCTCTCTCTCTCTTTCTTTTTATCTCTAACTCTTTTTTTATTCTCTCTCTCTCTCTCTCTCTCTCTCTCTCTCTCTCTCTCTCTCTCTCTCTCTCTCCAATGTTACATCTGCCATTTTATTAAACAAAACAAAGCAAAAATGTTTTCCCTCAGGGATCTACACAATTTGAATAGCAGCCCACAGCAGTTAGCATGTGATGATATTTCTGTTGTTATAGGAAACAAAGGTAAAGGGATGTGGTGGCTCAGGGGCTAAGACACTGAGCTTGTCAATCAGAAAGGTTGGCAGTTTGGCAGTTCGAATCCCTAGCGCCATGTAATGGAGTGAGCTCCCGTTAATTGCTCCAGCTTCTGCCAACCTAGCAGTTTGAAATCATGTAAAAATGCTTCCTCTCTCCCTTCCTCCTTCCCTCCTGTCTCCCTTCATTCTTCCTTCTTTCCTCCTTTCTTTCCTTCCACCCTCCCTTCCCTCCTCCTCTCTCCCTTCCTTCTTTCCTCCTTCCTCCCCCCTCCCCTCCCTTCCATTCTTCCTTCCTTCTTTCCTTCCTCCCATCCTCCTTTCACTTCCTCCCTCCCTCTCTTTCCCCCTCCCTCCTTCCCCCTCCCTCCATCTCTTTCTTCCTACCTTTCTCCCTCCCTCCCTTCTTTCCTTCTTCTTTTCTTTTGAGCAACTGCTGAGCACAGCTCACAAGCCCGTTTCCCACCTGCCAGGGGTTTGATAGCCTCCCTTTCCTTCCAGGCAGGCATCAAATCCATGATTTTTTTCAAAAACTCTAATGGGTTGGACCTTGACTTAGTCAGACATGAGCTGACTAAGAGGTGTGTGTGTGTATTTGTGCGTGCGTGCGTGCGTGTGTGCATGTATCAGGCATGCATGCAAGTGTTGAGGAAGAGATACAGGCCTAATTGTACCGAAAGCTGTATTTTAAGCCTTTATTGTTTGCCTTTTGAGGTCATATAGCATTTCATTAAATGCCTTTTGTAAAACCTCTCAGATAAAACATTTTTCTTCCCTGAAGTGGTTCCTCCCCCCCCCCCCCAAAAGTTGGTTTTTGCACAAGCCCAGAATATTAACAAAGAGAAACCCATAATAAAGTTGAGGGTTTTTTTTTTTTTTTTGCAAATGTCAATACTGCCATTTGATAAGACCTATAAATCGCTCCATACAGGTTGTTGTTTAATCTTTATATACAGGTGTGCCTCAAGGTTATCTCCCTTGAGGGGGCTTTTGTGACTTGTTATCCGCTCTGCCTTTTATCAGCAAAAGCATTTCCCCTTGTAACTTTTATGGCTCTTTCTTTTCCATTTCTTGTGAAGGTTTGGTTACCACAGGTTACCACCACTTTAGTTTGCCTGTCGGAAGCCATGATATCTCCATGTAGCCTTCTTTAGACCCGTGTGGTGTTTTATTAAGTGCCCCATCATCCTCTCATATACCTCATATAGTTTCTTGTATAGTTTGATGAAAAGAAGGACGAGGGGAGACTTGATAGCAGTGTTCCAATATTTCAGGGGCTGCCACAAAGAAGAGGGAGTCAAGCTATTCTCCAAAGCACCTGAGAGTAGAACAATAAGCGATGGATGGAAACTAATCAAGGAGAGAGGCACCTTAGAACTAAGTAGAAATTTCCTGATGGTTAGAACAATTAAACAATGGAACAAAAGTTGCCTCCAGAAGTTGTGAATGCTCCAAAACTGGAAGTTTTTAAGAAGAGATTAGATTTGTCTGAAATGCTATAGGATTTCCTGCCTAAGCAGGGGGTTGACTAGAAGACCTCCAAGGTTCTTTCCAATTCTGTTATTCTATTCTATTCTACTTGAATCCAGAATATTTTCCACGTCAATAAAAAATCAACTCTGTTCATCTTCTTCCGTGGAAGTCTCATCTGGCACTTTACATTGGCAGAGAACAACTCAACATCACACCTCAACAGCTGAGTAGACCAATCAAAATATGCGCAGAATGGGTGGTGGGTATTTTCTCCCTTGCCGCCAAGAAATGGGAAACCATGGATGGACGATATGGATGTTGGCCAAAGAGGCAGCTGAAATTCATTGGAAGAGCTGCGCTTTATTGAACATCTCATCAAGATGAGAGAATATTGTCCGTATCATCACGAGAGCCAAACCTGAGCTGAGCTGAACTTGACTCATTTTTCCTTATTCCCAGGAATGGGATTCAGCTGGTTTGGACTGATTCGGGCCAACCGGATGCTAATTTTACATCTGGTTCGCCGAACTGGTAGTTGCAAGGACTGGCTGGCCCTGCCCACCCCTCCCCTCCCCTCCCAAGTCTCCACGTGGCCCGTTTTTTATACCAGGTAAGTGCAGGGCCCATGCAGAGGCTCTGGGAGGGTGAAAAAGAGGCCTCCTGGAAGTTCCAGAAGTCCGGAGCCCGGAGGAGGGCTTTTTCACCCTCCCAGAGTCTCAAGGAAAGCCTCTGGAGCGGGTGCAAATGCATGCCCCCCTCCCCTGCCATGGTGCAGGAGGCCAAGTAGGCCATGCCCACCATGGCCACACCCACTCAGCAACTGGGTAGAGAATCAGTTGCTAACATTTTTGAAAGGGGTTTGGATTTGGATGAAGTGGTTCTGATTTAATGTGATGGCGAACCTTTTTTGGCTCACGTGCCACAAGTGGGGGGAGCGCAGGGGGGTCGAGTGCAGGCGTGCCGCACCCATAATGCAATGCGTGACCCCCCCAGTGCACATGCACGCACAACGCGTGACCCCCCCCATTTTTACATGGTTTTTTTGCCCTCCCCGGGCTCCAGAGGCTTTATAGGAGCCTGGGGAGGGCGAAAAGAACCTCCCCCGACCCCCCGGAGGCCCTCCAGAGGCTTCAGGGACTGTCCTGAGGCTTCCCTGAAGCCTTCGGAGCGCTTAAAACCACCCTCCGAGCAAACCAGAAGTGACGTCCAGGTTGCTCGGAGGGTCGTTTTAAGCGCTCCAAAGGCATCAGGGAAGCCTCCGGACGGTCCCTGAAGCCTCTGGGGGGTCGGGGGAGGCTCTTTTCGCCCTCCCCAGGCTCCTATAAAGCCTCTGGAGCTTTTAAAAAGGTGAACTCAGCTGGCGCGCTGGCCAGCTGACAAGGCAGCGCCTCGTGTGCCCTGACAAATGGCTCCACGTGCCACTTGTGGCATGCGTGCCATAGGTTCGCCATCACGGCTATAGAAGGATCTCCTAGTCAATCACGTACCACGATTTCTCTTGATATTCATTCCTGAAAACGTTACTTGTGGTAGAACTCTTCCTGCCCGTGTCCTTGAGTCCATGTTTTTATAGGTCCAATCTCATCTCAAATGATGTGTTCTGTTTGAATATGTGTAAATGGAGCTTTCCTTGATTACACAAAGAGTATTGTGAAAGCAAACATAATAAAAGAGAGGGTTGCCTGATTTTACGCCACCACCCACACAAATGGGTCAGGATCCCTCCTGCAAGACATAGAAATTTCCACTGTTGAGAAGCTACTTCTAGAAACATGGGAAACCTGAATCTGCTGTGCTCCAAACCCAGTTGGTTTCAATAGAAAACCAGTGTTATCGTGGCAATATGCAGGTAACTCCATAAATGATTGAAATTGCTAAGACAGGAAAGGAATGGGATCAAATCATAGACAGGGCAACGTCACACACATCAGCTCTTCCCATTCCAAATAAGTTGTCTTACAGGCATACTACATACAGACCCAGTGGCTCAGTCGCTAACACACTGAGCTTGTCGATCAGAAAGGTCGGCAGTTCAGCGGTTTGAATCCCTAGCACTGCGTAATGGCGTGAGCTCCCGTTACTTGTCCCAGCTTCTGCCATCCTAGCACTTCGAAAGCATGTAAAAATGCGAGTAGAAAAATAGGAACCACCTTTGGTGGGAAGGTAACAGCATTCCGTGTACCTTCAGAGTTTAGTTATGCCGGCCACATGACCATGGAGACATCTTCGGGCAGCGCTGGCTCTTTGGCTTTGAAATGGGGATGAGCACCAACCCCCAGAGTCAGGAATGACTAGCTAATAATTGTTACCTTTAGGAAACAAAGCTGGAGCTGAATTTAACCATCTGTCTAAGGTAGCACGGGTGGGCGTGGCCATCTCGATGTCACTCATGCTGGGGGCACCTGTGCTGGCCAAGTGCTAAGGCAGGGCTTCCCTCAGACCCTCCCTCCTCATTATAATCTTCCTTCCTTTCTTCCTTTTCCTTCCTTTTCCTTCTTCCTTCCTTTTCTTCTTTTTTCTTCCCTCTTCATTCTCCTTTTTCTTCCTTCCCCTTTCCTTATGTTTTTCTTCCTTGCTTTCTTCCCATCTTTCCTTCTTTTTCTTCGTCTTTCCTCTTTCCCTTTCTCCTTTCCCGTCCCTTCTTGCATGCTCAAATGCAAAAAGGGAAGCATTTCTCCTTTTCTTTTGTTTTTAGTTTGTTTTGATAGCTCTCTGCCAGTGAAAATGGAGATTGGGGCAGCCATGCACTCTACCCCCCAGGGCCCTGTTTTTGGCCAAGGCAGCCTCCTGCAGTCCCCTGCCAGTGAAAATGAAGCTCGGGAGGGCTCCCGTGCTCCTTTTTCACTGGCAGAGGCACTGCTGGGTGGTCCTTTCCTGTTTCCAGGGTTGCCCCGTGGCCCAGTTCTAAGCACCCCATGGGCCGGATCTGGCCCGCGGGCCTAGAGTTTGACACTCTTGCTCTACACTATTTTGTGGCTGTCCAGGCATTGTCAGTCTCCCAGAGCCTTTATGTGCCCCTCTGATTTCGGGCAGTGAAAAAAGCACATTTGAAAAAGCTCAGCACTGACTTTCAAAATCCCCAGAAAGGCTTCTGAACAACCCCAAAGTACGGGGTCAACATGATTAGTTCATCGTTGGCAACTCCAACCTTCCCCAAAAGAACTGGCACAATTTTTTTGGCCTATCTAGAATTAGAGTCAGCAGCTTCTGAACTAAAAAAAAATCAAACTTTCTGAAAAGTAGGGAAAAATGTGGGAAGGGGAGAGTTTTCCAATGCTCCTGCCCTGGGGACCCATTCATTGTGCTGGTGAATAAACTGATGTGCTATTTTTCCACCTGCGCTGTGAATTTCTTCCCATATGAGAAATTTATATTAAACTCCACTCTCAGACCTCCCGAGTAGCAATGTAAAGTCTAAGGCTTGAACTTGGGAGGCTTTAAACTAGTTGGAAGATCCTTAGAAAAGTCTTCAGGGGGCTGTGGAAAAGTTTGTTTACCCTGATTTTTCGATGGCTGCATCCAAGAAAACATATTTAATTCAATGACTCCTCAGTTCATAATCTCTTGTCTGAATGCAAGTTATTTTGACCTCTACTTGTGAAGTCTTCTTTTGTTGTCTACAGACTCCACACACATTTTTTCCACTTGAACCAACTGTGCTAACAAACACAGCCAGGGAATTGGGACTTCGTAATTAAGTGCCAGATCTGGGGGTTGTGCAGAAGCCCCATCCTCAAGGCCAGGGAGCTGAGAGAAGCAATTTAATCTACCTTGAAGCTTCAGAAATGGAGAACTCTTCATCGAGGAGAGCATCTCCCAAGCTGGGACAGCACCTCATAGCTGATCTTAATAATAGAATAACAGAGTTGGAAGGGACCTTGTAGGTCATCTAGTCCACCCCTCTGCTCAAGCAGGAGACCCTATACCATTTCCAAAAGATGGCTGTCCAGTCTCTTCTTGAAAGCTTCCAGTGATGAAACTCCCACAATTTCCAAAGCTGTTCCATTGGTTGATTGTTCTCACCATCAGAAAAAGTCTCCTTATTTCCAGGCTGAATCTCTCCTTGATCAATTTCCATCCTTTATTCCTTGTCGGGCCTTCAGGTGCTTTGGAAAAAACCCTCCTCTCTGTGGCAGCCCCTCAAATATTGGAAGACTGCTATCATGTCTCCCCTGGGCCTTCTCTTCACTAGACTAGCCATGCCCAGTTCCTGTAACCGTTCTTCATATGTTTTAGCCTCCAGTCCCCTAGTCATCTTGGCTGCTCTTCTCTGAACTCTTTCTAGAGTCTCAAAATCTTTTCTACGGTGTGGTGACCAAAACTGCATGTAGTATTCTAGGTCTCATTTTACTAAAGCTTTATAGAGTGGTATTAGTGCCTCACTTGATCTTGATTGAATCCCTCTGTTAATGCAATTTAGGATTGCATTGGCTTTTTTTGGCGGCTCGAACAGCTAAGTTGGATCTGCCCTGGAGAATCCTTGGAGGGGAGGAGCGCAGGGAGCTAGAAAGTTGCAGGATAAATTGAGAGGTTGTAAAAACATCCCAGAAGAAAACCACCCCATCTTTTTGCCAAAAGAGCTTCACAAACATATCCATCAGTCGCCAGGAGTTTGCCCCAAACAAGATGGCCTTTTTTTTGCAACACATTCACAGTGACTGAGCCTGCAGATCCCAAAGAGAAATACCATCAGTCACTCCCAGAGAAGATGCTCTGCTCTGCACAAGGCCTTATTGAGGGCCCCCTCACTCTACCTATTGGTGGATGGGGACTGTGCAATTAGATATCAAGAACCAAGACCTTCTGCTCCTGGTTTTCTAGAACCAAGAGTCCCGGGGTGGGCTGCTAGGGGTTCGCAGGGGTGTGGGAGAACCTCTAGCTAAGATTCTGTGCAGTTTGGAGAACTCCCAAATCCCACTCCTGGCTGGCCCCACCCACCCCTCCCCTCCCAGGAGTCCCCACGCGGCCCGTTTTGAGTGCAGATAAATGCAGGGCATACATGGAGGCTTGAGGAGGGCAAAAAACTGGCCTACTGGAGGGCCTCCGGAGCCTGGGGAGCCCATTTCACCCTCTTGGAGACTCGAGGAAAGCCTCCAAAGGCCAGAGAGGGCAAAAATGCCCCTCCATCATGGTGCAGGATACTGACTAGGTCACACCCACCCAGCAACCGGGCAGAGAATCCATCACTAAAATGCTTGAAGCCTACCCGTGACCAAGACTCTCTGCTCCTGGTTTTCTACCATGTTTCCCCCCAAAATAAGTGGGTCTTATTTTCTTTTGACCCCCGAAAAGGGAAGTCTTATTATTTTTGATGTGCAGGAGATGGCGAGCATGGTCACCTCATGGCTGCTGCTGTGTTGCAATATTTTCATGGATGGCTTATTTTCAGGGGAGGGCTCATTTTAGCGCATGCGCTCAAAAGCCCAATTGGGCTTATTATCCAGGGAGGTCTTATTTTCGGAGAAACAGAGTAGAACCAAGACTCTCTCCTCCTTGTTTTCTACTTCAGTGAGCAAAATGTCTGTCCCAAACTGTTGAAATATAAGAAAAGGGTGAATTCTAGCAGAAAGTCCCTCCATGATCAAATGTTTGTAGGATACAATGAAAGGGCTCTGATATAATGCAAGAATTCAGCAAGCTGGACCACCAGCCTTTTTTTTGATGGTGGATTAGGCCAACTGTGCTTACATGACAATATACCAAAAAAAAAATTCTTCTTAAGTGCATCTATTTCTCTTCTGAAAAGAAAATGGGAAAACGCTGTGACTAATGATTTCCATGTAGAACCATCACCTTCAGTATCTATTCCGAGGTGATCAGATATTGAATTAGTCGAAAGACCAAGAACAGGTTGCTAAATAGAATTGTGACTCACTCAAATTAATCATAATATACCATTTGAAAAAGGGACTCATCGTAACTAGAATTATCTTGGGTGGAGTGTTTATTTTGCTGATTACAAATTGCACCACAGTGCTGATAATTAATCTTTTAATTTTTCTTTATTGCTATAGCCGGGGACTTAAATAAACACAAACGCCGTAGTGTGATCCAAATCCTCTCTTGTGACTTAAGATACTGTTCCAGTGCACGCAACATAAAAGGGAAGGAATGCTCTTTGATTCATTTTGACAACCAAATCTGGCATGCCCCAAGTGGGAGAATAACTTGAACCATTTCAGGAAGAGAACAATAAAGTATTGTCAACCCATCTGCCAACTCTCTCTGAAGTTCTAAACAAAACCACTGCACATTACAAAGAATCAATAAATTGCAGGTAAAGTAATAATTTGAGTGCACCATCCCATAGAATTGTTGTGCAACAAACAACACACACTGGAGATTGTAATACCAAATAAGGGAAGGCTGATGCTACGACAACAATAGCACATGCCCATGAATTAAGGACCAATTTAGATTATATTTTAACCTACGGGTGTGTGTGTGTGCATTCAATTATAGCAATAGGATTTAGGCATATATACTGCTTTATGTGTTTTACAGCCCTCTCTAAGGGGTTTACAGAGTCAGCTTATTGCCCCCAACAATTTGGGCCCTCATTTTACTCACCTTGGAAGGATAAAAGGTTGAGTCTGGTGAGATTTGAACTGCCAAATTGCAGGCAGGCAGCCAGCAGTCAGTAGAAGTAGCCTGCAGTACTGCACTTTAACCACTGCACCTCCAGGTCTATAGGTAGTTCCTGAGTTACAGCCATTTGATTGGTGACCCTTTGAAGTCACAACAACCTGAAAAAAGTAACCTGGACTTACAACTATCACAGCATTCCTGTAGTCCAGGGGTGTCCAAACTTGGGAACTTTAAGACTTGTGGACTTCTGGCTGAGGAATTCTGGGAGTTGAAGTCCACAACTCTTAAAGTTCCCAAGTTTGGACACCCCTGCTGTAGTCTCTTGATTAAAAAAAAGAGTGCTTGGCACATTTGAGAATCCGAGTGAGAGCTATTAACCAGTGGAACAACTTGAAGTTGTGGGTGCTCCATCACTGGAGGATTTTAAGAAGAGATCAGACAGCCATTTATCCTAAATGGTATAGGCTCTCTTGCTTGTGCAGGAGGTTGGACTAGAAGACCTCCAAGGTCCCTTCCAACTTCGTTATTCTGTTCTGTTATTCTGTTATATATTTATAATGGTTGCAGCTTCCCATGGTCAACTGATTGCCATTGGGGACCTTCCAACAAAGGAAGTCCCAAAGACACGTTGAAAGCCTCCTTCAAGTCCCTGGAAATTGATGCCACCTCCTGGGAAACCCTGGCACAAGATCGATCGACATGGTGCAGGCTGATCCACCAAGGCTGCCAGACATCTGAGGACAGAAGGACAACCACAGCACAAAAGAGAAGCGAGCACTCCGCACAGCCAGAGCTGCAAATGCTGCAACAATGGTGTCCACAGATGTCTGCCCAACATGTGGCAGAAGATTTCGTGCCTGTATAGGGTTTACCAGGCACCTGTGGACACATCACGGACAGCCCACAACCTGTTAGATGTCAAGGTCCTCTTCGAACACATCATCATCAGATCATCATTTGCAAACAATAAACAAAGTGAAAAATCTGATGGGCTTCCTATCTTCTCGCCTCCTATTAACATCACAGAGGGCAGTTACTACCTCCAAACTCCCTTATTAAAACAATGGAGTCAATTCAGCATTTTCCACCTTTGGAGGTTGCCAGCTTTAATATTTCTCGTTTTATTGCTCCACTGTTTATAATTATTTTTGCCTTTTATTGCCCGGAGTCCTTTGGCAGGAGAGGAAAACCCTTGGAAGCATTTTTTCCCCCTTAATTATGATCATAATTGCAGATTTAATCGCACCAGCACTCTGAACTGGTTTTGCCCAACAACGTGGGTGTGCATTTGTTTTAATCAACCATCTCTTTTGTGAAACGGCTCAATTCCCCCCTCCCCCCCCGGAATCGCTTATCACATAGAGAAGGATGTATGGGAAGACACGCCTTCTATCTGCCTGGTATTAAAATGCAGGCACATTACAAAATGCAGGCCCTTTACAACTGTGCGGGGTTTTAGTCTGTGGAAGGTGAGCACCCAGCCCTCTCCTAGAGGAATGAAATATTTTGAGAAATATAAAAAAGGCAGAATATTATATTTACCAAAGGGAGAAATGGAGAAACATGGTTTTTTTAAATGCAACAACCCCCCCCCCAAAAAAAAATTTCTTTAATAGCCCCAGCAGATATTTGGTGCTCATTAGGAAAGACTGGGCCAGCCTATCTAAAACAAAACAAGAGACCTTCAGCTCCAGGATGGGATTATCCTTCAGGGCAAAGCCATTCTACCACAATAGGAATTGCCCAACAAGCCCCTTCATTGCATCAGACAAACTTCAACCAAGTTGAGCTCAGAGAAACTCCTAGGATTTGTACATGGCCCCATGGGAGCCTGACAACAGCCAATAGAATACATGTTCTTGCACAGGAACAGGAAGTTCAAGGCCCAACAGAAGGTATAAATACCCCTCACTCTCAACTCCATGTGGTCAGTTGCCCAGGAGTAGCTATGTGGTTTTGCTTCATCATTAAACCATCTTTCCAATTGGCCTCCAGCCTCCATTTTGTCTCCAGTGCCTTTCTCCCTGCTTGAAACTGGACCCAATACTTCTTCCAACAAGTCCTAAGCATGGGGTGGGTTGCTACAGGTTCGCCAGGGTTCAGGAGAACCCGAGGTGGGTTTCTGTCGGCATTACTGCCAGTTCGGTGTGCGCTTGATTTGCGCCAGCACTGACACGACAGTGGGGAATGGAAGGATGTCAGAGCTGAAGAAGTTTCTTGGATGAGAAGTGAAACTTCTTCAAAAGGAAAAAAACAAGAAAGTCCAGTTGTCTCCTGAAAAAGCACCTTTGGGACAACCATGACCCGGATGACTGAGAATCTCTACAGTCCTTGAACAACTGTAGCAATTCACTTAACAGCTGTGGGAAGAAAGGTCATAAAATGGGGCAAAGCTCACTTATCAACTGTCTCACTTGGCAGCAGAAATTGTGGTTGTAAGAACAACTCACTTCGTGGTGTGACTGGAATAATCTGAAACTGAACACATTCAAAAACTGTACAAATGGTGGTAGACTTTAGGAGAAGCTCTTCCATACTACCACTTCTTACAATACTAGACAACACAATATCAACAGTAGAGACCTTCTTTTCTCATATCTCAAGACCTAAAATGGACACCTAACATCAAAAACATCATCAAAAAAGCACAACAAAGAATGTTCTTTCTGCGCCAACTCAGGAAGCTCAAACTGCCCAAGCAGCTGCTGATTCTGTTCTACAGAGGAATTATTGAGTCTGTCATCTGCACCTCCATAACTGTCTGGTTTGGTTCTGCAACCCAACAAGACAGGCACAGACTTCAGAGGATAATCAGAACTGCAGAAAAAACAATTACAGCCAACCTGCTTTCCATTGAGGACCTGTAGACTGCACGAGTCAAAAAGAGGGCTGTGAAAATATTTACAGACCCCTCGCATCCTGGACATAAATTGTTTCAACTCCTACCCTCAAAACGATGCTATAGAGCACTGCACATCAGAACAACTGGATACAAGAACAGTTGTTCCCCGAACGCCATCACTCTGCTAAACAAATAATTCCCTCAACACTGTCAAGCTATTCACTAAGGCTGCATTACCATTAGTCTTCTCATCGTTCCTATCACCCATCTCCTCCCACTTATGACTTCAGGACTGTAACTTTGTTGCTTGTATCCTTATGATTTATATTGATATTGATTGTTTCCTGATTGCTTATTTGTACCTTATGACTATCATGAAGTGTTGTATCTTATGATCCTTGACGAATGTATCTTGCCTTTTTATGTACACCGGGAGCATCTGCACCAAAGACAAATTCCTTGTGTGTCCATTCACACTTGACCAATAAAGAATTCTATTCAATGATTCAGTGTTACAATATTTGTATTCATTGCCATCCTCGAGGTCTGGTGCTCTTCTTTTCCTTGTGAAAATGCTAGCAAACACTTTGTGAGAATGAGCTGACACTTAAAAGCCCTCGCAGAACATTTTAATAGGTTTAATCTCCTAGTTTGCAGCCGCTTTCGGGAGCCTAATTTTCCCATATATATTTTTTTTGGAGGCTACTTTGAAGTTTGAACATGAAAGGTTCCTGGGAAGTGAGATTGTTTTCAGGTTTTTTGTTGTTGTTGCTTTTGTTTTTGCTGGGTTATAAAAGATAAACAGACTTCAGAATGTTTGTTTGCTTTCTCTAATTTTGCTTGATATTTATAACCAAAGTAGCTTTTGTGGCTTTTAAAAGAAATACATTTGATAGTTTGGGTTTGGGTTGGGTTTTCTCTTGCTCAACTGGAAGCCGGGATTGGGTAGAACTTTGTCAGTTAGACAAGCTTGCAATGTTTGCTTGGGCAAGAGGCCCTAAAATGTTGATGCATTTTGATGTTCAATCTTGTCTCAAGGATGTGTGTACGATAACAGGCATATGAAGGCCATTTTCATATGTTTATGGGAAGGATGTCATGTGTGTCTGTATGTATTTATGTATGTACCCTGTTTCCTCAAAAATAAGCCCTCCCCAGATAATAACCCCAATTGGGCTTTTGAGCGCATGCGCTAAAATAAACTGTCTCCCGAAAATAAGCCCTCCCCCAAAATATTGCAACACAGCAGTAGCCATGAGGTGACCACGCTCACCGCCTCCTGCACCTCAAAAATAATAAGACCTCCCTGAAAATAAGGCCAAGTGCTTATTTCAGGGGGTCAAAAGAAAATAAGACCCTGTCCTATTTTGGAGAAAACATGGTGTGTATGTATGTATGTAATTTGCATTGGATGTATAATCCCTATCATTTTTGCAAGGATGTTGTGACACAAATGACTACTAGTACTCCTCCCTCCCTTTTCAGATGCCCACCCGTAATCAAAATATTGTTGCAAACACAACACCTTCCTTATTTCCTCTCTTCCATGATCAAACCTGCTTTCTGATGGTAAAACCTATGGAAGCACTATTCTATATACCAGTGCAGAGATGGAATGGATGCTATTCAAATCAAGAGTAGAAATCAGAGGAAGATCTTGGAGATGAACCATTTCCTTTTTCATCCAAAATATCTCAAATCTCCACAATTTGCTTATTCTGGACACCGGGGAAGCATTTGAGGAGGAGAAGGAAATAATTAGGTAAAAATATGCACTATTTTTGCATATTTCTGGAATAACGGAATAACAGAGTTGGGAGGGACTTTGGAGGTCTTCTAATCCAACTCCCTGTTCAAGCAGGAGACCTTATACAATTTCAGACAAACAGTTGTCTAATCTCTTCTTTTAAACCCCCAGTGTTGGAGCATCCACAACTTCTGGAAGCAATTTGTTCCACTGATTAATTGTTGCAATTGTCAGGAAATTTCTCCTTAGTTCTAAGTTGCTTCTGTCTTTGATTAGTTTCCATTCATTGCTTCTTATCCTGCTTTCAGGTTCTCTGGATAATAGATTGACCTCTGCTTCCTTGTGGCAACCCTTCAAATATTGGAAAACTGCTATCAGGTCATCCCTAATCCTTCTTTTCATTAAACTAGACATACCCAGTTCCTGCAACCGTTCTTCATATTTTTTGGCTTCCAGTCCCCTAATCATCTTTGTTGCTCTTCTCTGCACTGTTTCTAGAGTCTCCACATCTTTTTATATTGTGGTGACCAAAGCCGAATGCAATATTCCAAGTTGGTCTTATCAAGGCTTGATAAAGTGTTATTAACACTTCATGAGATCTTGATTCTATCCCTCTGTTGATGCAGCCTAGAACTGTGTTGGCTTTTTTGGCAGCTGCTGCACACGGCTGGCTCATATTTAAATGGTTGTCCACTAGGACTTCAAGATCCCTCTCACAGTTACTACTATTGAGCAAGGTACCACCTATACTGTACCTGTGCAAATGTACTGCAAAATAACAGACGGTATTAGGAAAATGATTTCCTGATTATTATTATTTTCATGAAGTGGTTAAGCCAGTCCTTCTCCTTCCCTAATTCTAATGGTTGTCCTGGGACACGAGATCTTAATTCTATCCCTCTGTTAATGCTATCCAGAACAATATCATGCATTATTTTAAAAAAATGGCAAAATTGACAAGAATCGGCACAATAGATTTGAGAATAGGCTCTGTCACTCCCCCCAGGTGTATTCAGCAGGTTGTAGCAATGTCTCTGAGACGAAATAGCATTGGGGGGCCACATGCTTTCCCCCACTCTGCTTTGAAACATATTTAAAGTTTTTCTTCCTTTTCAGTTCTACAAATGATTGCATTTTTCACCCAGCTTCAGATTCCAGCAGGGGCAAATTGAGAAGATGACTATCCTCAGACAAAAACCAGACTGCCCCCTTCCTTCCCCACGGTCTGCTTTTCAGACAAAACATGTGGCTAAACTGGTTTGAAGATATGCACCAGGCTTGCTCCTAGAACGATAATCCTCAAAAATGTGAAGTCTTCTCCAGACAATTGGAGGGTATGTGGTAATTTGAGAAGAAGAACCATTGTTGTTGTTTTTTCTGAAGGCTTGGGATAATGGAGAAGTGTCTGCTGATTAGTTGTCAGACTCCCATGGGCCATGCAGGGGCAAATCTGTTGGCTGTCCTGAGTCCCAGGCTTGGTTGACTCTTGCTGGGTGATGATGTAATGAAAGGGTTTAGGGCGATTCCTACTCTGGCTCTCCCTGAAGGAGGTAGATCTTTGTTATGTAGAATAAACTGGCTCAGGCCTTAATGGCCCATTGACAAAGGTGGAGGGGGGTGAGTTTCTTCCTCCCTTTTAGGGGGAATATTCTGCATTTTTAATATGCCCTAAAATGTTTCATTTTTCTAGGCGAGAGGCAGGTGCTAACTTCCTACATCATCCTAAAATGAGACTTGAACTTAAAAGAAAAACCCTCCTCTGTTTTTAGGACAAAGCCCAAAAGATAAGGTTTTCTTCAATTCCATCAATCTGGCTTCATGGACACAACCAAGTTGTTTTGCCAGCAAGAATACAGGAGTCGTTTCCTTGTGTTCTTACAGGTTTGGGCTGTTGATGTTTACCAGGTATTTCCTGGTTCTCTTCTCTACACTTCCTTAGTAAAGCTACCTGAATTGAAAAAGCTTCCTGGATGAGAAGCGAAATGTCTTCAAGGAAAAACAAAGTTCAGTTGCCTCTTGAAAAAGCTCCTTTGGGACAACCATAACCCTGAACCAGTGGTGAAATTCAAAATATTTTACTACCGGTTCTGTGGGCATGGCTTGGTGGGCATGGCAGGGGAAGAATACTGCAAAATCTCCATTCCCATCCCACTCTGGGGCCAGCCAGAGGTGGTGTTTGCCAGTTCTCCAAACTATTCAAAACTTCCGCTACCGGTTCTCCAGAATCTGCCAGAACCTGCTGAATTTCACCCCTTCCCTGGATGACTGAGAATCTCCATAGATGTTAAGCAACCTGAACTGTTTGGCTTTCCAAGATCAGCCAAGTTAACATAAGGCATCACAAAAAAAAGGAGCAACCATGCTCAAACAACGGTTAGAATCAGGTTCTACAGGTTAACTTAACTTCTAATGCTGCATCATCTCAGCAACCTTGTTGCTTGAAGCTTCCAAAAAGCAAATGTTTGGAGAATAATTTGTTGAAGAAGATGATGATGAAGCAAGACGTTGATGGATAATGTCTGCTTGGCTTCATCCTATCCCTACTGAGATTTGTGATGGGAACCTCTTCTCTAACTTTCCTTCTGATCCTCGCAAGTGACAACCAAGGGGCACTCGACCTCTGTTGGGATGGAAGTCCCACCACATATCAGGAAAGTTTCCCGGAGTTGCAACCCTACTTTCAGGAAAGAACCAATCTTCTAACAGGTGGCCATTGGAAACAACCTTTAATGAAGAAGAACCTCCAGTAGAAGACAAGCTCACCGATTTCAATTCTGCTCTTCTCTTCTTCTCTTATTTGCCTGGGGGGTACTGGAAAAGCCTTTTAGCTCAAAGCTTGTTTGCTTCCAGAATTAATTATACATTTCTGCAAATGTGCTTTCTGAGGTTTTCCAATGCCCGACTCCACCTCATTTGAACTCTGCCCCTTGTGCACATCTGGGCCTGAAGCTGTGGTTTTTACCATCAAGCGGTTTTGTTGGATTTTTCTTGGTATTTTTCTCCTGGATGTAGGGAAAACATTTTGTAGTTGTTGTTTTCTTCAGTTACATGGACTGCATTTCCTTCCATGTTTCTATCCCCGCAATAGCCCAAAGGTTAATAAATTTCTCTCTTTGCCCTTGTGCAATCTTGGGGGTTCAATACAACCCTTCTAGAAATGTAATTGGATTTTACCAGAAATGGGATTTGTGTGTGTGCAAAGTATCCCCTGCAGAACTGTTTGATTATGACTTTTCCATCTTGTAGCTGCACGTCCAAAGTAGGACGCCGTTTCATTTGTTTATAGGCAAGCTTTAATGTTTTGTATCACAACAGCACATGCAGTGATTTTCCAGGAGTATACAAACAGCTCCCAGTGCAAAGGGCACTGATAGGAAACACAGAAGAGCCAGAAGTCCATTAAAAATGAGTCTCCTCTCCCAGGGTGGAAATCAGCGGCCTATGAAGATGTGAGTGGAATTTCATCATAAGAATGCATGGATTAGAGGCAAGATCCAGCCCAAATTAAGTATTTTGGAGAAGATATGCCTTTTGGAAGTCTCAAATGGATTGAGTTAGCAAGATAAGGTATGAAGCTGGTATAAGCATTTTGCTCCCTGAAGTAGAACAATACATTGCATCGCCTACCCGCACCCCAAAAGTCAACATCCATGATTCTCTAGGCTTCTCCAGACAAAAAGAAGAAGACCTTAGAACTACTCTCACTCTCTGCTGGCCAGGAAGGACTCCATCACAATCAAGCCAAGAGTGGGATTTAGATGGTTCGGACCGGTTCAGGTGAACTGGATGTTAATTTTACATCTAGTTCTCCGAACTGGTAGTTGCAAGTACTGGCTGGCCATGCCCACCCGTGCTATTCTGGTAAGGAGAAGAACCTTATGAAGGACTATGGGCTTCTGGGAGAAAGAGAAATAAGTCTGAGAAACCAATGTCCAAGGGGCAGCTTCAGCTGTCTTCTCAATACAATCAGACCAGAAAGGACCTATGAACTTAGAGTCAATATATATCAGTGGTAGGTTCCGGATCCCGTTCCAACTGGTATGGTTGGAACGAGCCTGGCGTTACCCACATGGATGCACACGGCACGCACGCATATGCGTTGTACTTGCCTGTGACACCTCTGCAAGCCTCCACAATGCTCCAGCTGCTCGGTGGAGCATCGTGCAGGCACCGTACATGCCATGCGCTTGCGCGGAAGTGCCAAAGGCTTAAAGGACAGGTAAGGAGCTCTGGCGGGTGGGTGGGCCCTCTGGAGCACCGTACCAGAATGGTACCTGATGCTCCGGGCAGGCTCTGGTACATCTGTACCGGGACGTACCGCCTGCAACCCACCACTGATATACACCTAAACTGGAATTTGGGGTATTTGGAACCAAACATTAAATAGCCTCAATATGTATGTGCAAAACCAAGAGAAGGGAGACGGGAAGGGAAGGACAATTCATGTATCTATGTACATCTGTATTATTATTTTTTCATTTATAGCTATGAATGTACTATTTGGCTGCAATTTTCATCTTGGCAAAAGAACCCATTTTTTGTTAGTTATGCTCTTTTTGCTTTGAACTTCTTTCCCATGGCAGTTGATATTGCTGGAGAAAACAGATGTCTTAGTACAATACCTGGAGGGGATTCTTTAAGAGAGTTGAATGTTATTTGTTTAAAGAATCCTCTAAAGAGATCTGGTAGTTTGTTTTGACATCGTTTACCCTCAAAAAAAAGTTATTTAGGAAGATTTAAATAAACCAACTTTTCTACTCCAGATCGTTCGGGAGGGCTGTGTGAAATCTGTTGAGACCTGCTCAGTGTTCGCAACCACCACGAAGATGGATATTTTTTTTTCCATTTGTGGGTGTTTGTGTGCCTCCGAAGAAAGTTAAGGTCAAAGGGAGCAACCCGGCATTAGCAATTTGGTGAGAATCGTACCCTGTTGTAGGATTTGCTTGTATTGTAGCAAGAAACGTCCTCAACTGATGTTTTGTGAGTCTTCTACCCAGTGCCACTGGGCAACTATTTTGTATTATCTCTGTTCATGATTTTTTTTGTGTGTACAGAAAAGTGTTCTGACCAAGGCTTCCCAAGAGCGTGAAGCAAACTCCTTGTTCCGACAAAAATCCCTTTTATTAATTGACTGTGAATTCTGCTCATTCAGATCCAGCAAAGTCTTTCAAGGGAGGATTTACAGTCACAGACCTTCTCTGGCTTGGAGAGCTGCCAGGTTGATATCTGCAAACTTCTTGGCAAGGAGTCTCGGAGAGTCACGAACCAATTAAGCCAACTAATTGTCTCCTCCAAACTCCACTCCCCTTTCACTCCTCCTTTATTTCCTCTGGGAGGGGCCATTCATTGTCCACCTGTGGCCTTATACCCAAGTCGACCCCTGTTCTTTAGCTGTTCCCTTCTCCTGGCAGATCTGCCCATGCGCACACTGGGAACAGACTCCAGCTGTTCATCTGCCTCACTGATGTCTGACCCTGAAGGCAGCTGATAATCATATGGCTTTGGTCCCCCTCTCTGCCTCTGACACAGAGCCCTTGTCAGAGCCTTCCCCAGACCCCAGGACTGGCCCATGTTCCTCCCCAACCTCCTCACTGTCAGAATCTGATACCAGCTCTGCTGGCTGCTGGTGGGCCACAACAAGAAGCTCTAGATCAGGGGGTCCCCAACCTCTGGGCCAGGGCCTGATACTGGCTTGTGGCCCATTCAGAACCATGCCGTACAAGTGATAGGCAAGGAAGGAAGCATGCGCAGCTCCACTCATGTGAGCAGAAACTTCCCCTCACTCCCCTCCTCCACTACCACCACCACCACCGCCAGAATGGTTGGGGACTGCTGCTCGAGATCAGGGGTGTCAAACTCAATTTCATTGGATTGTGTTTGACCTCAGGGAGGAGGGCAGTTGGGAATGGCCATGGTGGTTATGGACAGCTTGACATCACTTGTACGGGGGACACCTGTGGTGACCCAGGGGGGCGAGCAGGAACCGATTTTTGCTAGTAGTTTGTTTTCCTAGCACTTTGCCAGCGAAAACAGTACTCAGGGGCCTCGTGTGCCCTCCCCAGGTTCTATTTGTGGCTGTGACGGCCTCCTGGAGCCCTCTGGCAGTGAGAAGAGCCACAGAGTGCGATCCTCCTGAGCTCTGTTTTTGCTAGCAGAGGCACCGGGGGCCAGTCCTTTGCTCTTTTCCAGAGCGGCCCCATGGGCCACATCTAAGCCCCCCCATGGGCCGGATCCATCTCACAGGGCTTGAGTTTGACACGCCTGCTTTAGACGATCTGAAAACCCAGGATGGTGATAGAATTAAATAGATCTCCTCTACCTGTAAATCCTCCCTTGAAAGACTTTGCTGGATCTGAATGAGCAGAATTCCCACCTGCTTGCCAAACTTTGGTGCAAAGCAATGTTGGAAGAAATGTCCTTCTGGCTTCAGTTCCAAGTGGGGGGAAAAGACACTGGAAACATGGAGGCTGCTTGGAAAGATGGTTTAATGGTGGACAGGATCACCTGGCTTGAGCTCCTGAGCAGAAAAGGGGAAATCACATGCTTCCAGATGTTGGGTGAAGAAGAAAAAAGAGACCAAGATGCTGATAGTTCCTGACTTTATGCCCTCTCTGGCCTTTGATCTTGAGCTTGTATTCTGATTGGTTGTCAGACTCCCATGGGGCCATGCAGGGGCAACTCTTTAGGTTGTGTTTTGAGTTCCAAGTTTGGTTGAGCATTGCTTTTTCCCAGCTGCCATGTGGTGAGATAGGTAAAGGGCTAATACTATCATGCCTTAGTCCCATCACCCTGGAGCTGAAGGGGGAGATCTTTGTTATGTAGAATGGACTGACCCAGGCTTTTTTAATGACCCATTGACAGAGGTGGGGGCTATTAAGAGTGTCTCCTGCCTTAAAACATGTTTCCCCATTTCTTATCCAGGGAAATATAATATTCTGCCTTTCCAATATTTCCCGGGATATTTCATTTTTCTAGGAGAGGGGTTGGTGCTATCTTCCTGCAATACAATTCGTTTTAAAAAATTATTTTAAGGACTCTTTTTCTTACACTGACAGTTCTTAGATGGCGAAGCAATCAGCAAATATCATTTCATGACTACCTGATATCTTTGCTAAAATATAGAAAGACTTGGAAACCACGCTAGATCACCAGATAAGGCTCGTCTTTCCTCAGTTAAGTGGATTGCTAACTTGATTGGGCCACAACCAAGTTTGCTCAATTGTAATAGTTTCCTCTTTTCAGTTGCATTTCAAATTATTGCAGAATGAAGTAATAATGTGGATGGATTTGTGAGTTTCAGTCATCTCAGCTGAAACAGCAAACCAAATATGCACGTGTGTGCTGGCTCTATTTATGAAACCTCTTTAAAAGCTACCCAAAAAAATGCATTAAAATAAATCTGGAATGTAGAAAGATAAAGGAAACCAAGTGTTCTCTCCTTGATTACACAAGAGGATGCGTGCCATATTTTTCACATTCTTTGTTACTGATATAGTTGCTTCTGATGCAATGAAATCGCAGAGATTGGCAATGCAGTTTTGGCTGGAAAAACTCTCCATCTCGGTATTGTGCATTCTTCACTTTGCTCGATCCTTCAGAGAAGGACAACTAAGTGCGTCCTTCAGGGCTCACCTATCGTTGGGGAGGGGGAGGATAAACCAGGATCACAGTGTTGGAGGACAAGCTTATATTTGCCATCACAATCTGTGAAAGAGTCTTGATCCTCTGGGTGAGGAAGAAGATTCTATTCAGTCATCGAGACTTGAAATAATATATATTAATTCAGTTGTGACAAACTTAATTTCATTGAGGGCCACATCAGGGTTGCATTTGATCTCGGGGGGGGGGGGCAGGGTGTGTGTGGCCAGGAGGGGCATGGCCAGCTCGACATCACTCGTGTTGGGGGGCACCTGTGGTGGCCCAAGGACTCTGCCAGCGAAAACAGGCTCCCGAGCTCCGTTTTTGGCTGTGACGGCCTCCTGCAAACCTCTGCCAGTGAAAACGGAGCTCGGGAGCCTGTTTTTGCTGGCAGAGTCCTTGGGCCGCCACAGGCGCTCCCCAACACGAGTGATGTCGAGCTGGCCATGCCCACCCCAGCCCACCCCTTCTCAAGCTCTGTTTTTGCTGGCAGAGGCAACATGGGCCAATCCTTTGGTCTTTCCAGGGCGGCCCTGCAGGCCATATCTAAGCAACCCATGGGCTGGATCCGGTCCCCAGGCCTTGAATTTGACACCCCTGCCTTAATTAATACTATGCCTTTCTATTCATAAAATGAAAAGTCACCATCTTCAAGCAGCGAAAGGTTCTTGAGAAGTTGCCTCAAGCCTTCAAGCAAAGGATCTTGACATACCGCATTTTCCAGAGTATAAAACGCACCACTGTTTTGAAGAGGAAAATTTTAAAAAAAGGTTTTTGCACTCTGCAAACCTCCCCAAAACAGACCGTTTTTCACGAAAACGGGCTGGTTTCCCCCCCCCCAAAAAAGAGGCATGAATTAGGGGGCTTGCAGAGTGCTCCTGGGGCAGGTCCCCCAAAACATGCAAAAATGGCCCGTTTTAGCAAAAACTGGCCAATTTTTTGGCAGAAAAATTGCATGCATAGCCTTTAAGAGGCTTATAGAGTACTCCTGGAGGTTAGGGAAGGGGGGAAATTGAGCAAAAAATGGGTCGTTTTTCACTCATTTCTACCCTCCCCAGCCCCCAAGAGCTCTCTGAAAGCCTCCTAAAGGCTCTGTATGGCCATTTTTGTGAAGGGGGTGAAAGGGTCCTGAAACGGAGGCCAAAAATGCTATATTCAGTTTATAAGGCACACCCAGATTTTCAGCCTCTTTTATGAGGGGAAAAGGTGCATCTTATACTCCAAAAAACACAGTAGATATGGAATCATCAAGTTGGAAGAGACCTTGAAGGCTTTCTAGTCCATCACCCTGCTTGAGCAGGAGACCCTACACCATTTCAGATAAATGATTTATTCAGCCTCTTTTTAAAAGCCTCCAGTACTGGAGCATCCCCAACTTCTGAAGGCAAGCTGTTCCATTGGTTGACCGCTTTGGCCATTAGACAATTTCTCCTTAGTATTTGGTTGGTTTCCATCTGTTGGTTCTCATCTTACCTTCTGGTTCTTTGGGAAATAGATTGGCCCCTTCATCTTTGTAGGAGTCCCTCAAATAGTGGAACACTTCTATCATGCCTTCCCAAATCTTGACAATCTTCTAGACATTCTACATGTCTCCCCTAATCCTGACAATCTTCCAAAAAAGGTGAATTCCAAAATTTCTTGCCCTGGACCAGGTTTTGGCAACTTGCAGCTCTGGAGCCACACATGGCTTTTTCATCCCTCTGCTGTGGCTCCCTGTCGCCATTTGTCTCCACAATTGCTAGGGCTTTCGGTTAGAAGAGGTAGAGGAAAAAGGACACCATGCTAGGAGGAGACTCTATGGTGGGGGAACCGATCAGTCAGAGATGGTGTATGGTCTCCTGCTTGGGCAGGGCGTTGGACTAGATACAATACAATAGCAGAGTTGGAAGGGACCTTGGAGGTCTTCTAGTCCAACCCTCTGCCTAGGCAGGAAACCCTATACCATTTCAGACAAATGGCTATCCAACATCTTCTTAAAGACTTCCAGTGTTGGGGCATTCACAACTTCTGGAGGCAAGCTGTTCCACTGATTAATTGTTCTCACTGTCAGGAAGTTTCTCCTCAGTTCTAATGATCTACAAGGTCCCTTCTAACTCTGTTAATCTGAATCTGACTTCCAGTTGGCAGAGGAAAAAGGATGCCATGCTAGTAGGAGACTCTATGTTGGGCGAACCAGACTTTCAGTCTTGCCGACCCCTGCCCTGGACAGAAGGGTCAGACTAGATAACCTGCAAGTTCCCAAGCCCCTTTACAATTCTGCCAATAGATGTGCGTGGGAGATGCACTTGAGCACAAAGTGCACTAACATCTCTCGAACCACCTTTGTAGCTGTCAGTTGGAATACTTGTTCTCGAATGCATTTGTTCTCGAATGCATTTGAACGGCAGCTATTCTTTAATAAGTGCATTAGACATTCTACAGCTTTAATAGCATAATGATTGCCATTCGTTGTTGTTTTTTTAGCACAAGTGCTTAAAGAGCCATCAATGACGGGCTATTTTGGAGAATAGGAAAGCAACCTTTGGCAGGGGAGAGAAAAAGAGCTTTTTCACAACGCTGGGCAATTTAGAAGAATGATCCTCCAGCAGTGATTCTTCACCTGAGCAATCATGACGCTGGGGAACATGGAGGAAAAGAGAGGCTTTTAAATATTTTACTCAGGCAGCCAGGAAATATTCCATAGCACCGGGCTGGTTCCGGAAATGTATAGTGATGATATAAAGACAATCAGATTACATGATCCCCACAATTTCAACAGTTCAGGCAAGCAAGACTTTCGCTCAAATCAAGTGTATATAAAAGGATGAGCAGGCATTTCTATTTTCCAAACAAAGAAAAGTTTATTATGATGGCTTGCTAATTAATGGATCACAATGGGGGCCGCTGTTTATTCCATGTGTGAATAATCCTCTCATAGTTTTTGTTTCCTTTTCTGAATTCATGGTCTGGATCTGCTTCTTTCCTTCCACTTTTTGAAAATTCATTCCTAGGGTTTATAAAATCCTCTGGAAAAGTAGGGAGGGAGGGAGGGAAGAAATAGAACAGGGGAGAGAGGGAGGAAAGAAAGAGGAGGAGTAGAAGGGAGGGAGGAAGCGAAGGAAGGAAGGAAGGAAGGAAAGAGAGGATCAGTAGAAGGGAGGGAGAGAGGAAAGGAGGGAGGGAGGGAAGGAAGGAAGGAAAGAGTGGATCAGTAGAAGGGAGGGAGGGAAGGAAGGGAAGGAGGGAAGAGAGGACAAATAGAAGAAAGGGAAGGAAGGAAGAAGGGTGGGAGGGAGGAAGGAAAGGGGGAGGGAGGGAGGAAAGAAAGAAAGGAGTAGTAGAAGGGAGGGAGGAAGCAAAGGAAGGAAAGAGAGGATCAATAGAAGGGAGGGAGGGAAGGAAGGAAGGGAAGGAGGGAAGAGAGGAGAAATAGGAAGGAAGGAAGAAGGGTGGGAGGGAGGGAGGAAAGAGAGAGAAGAGGAGTAGAAGGGAGGGAGGAAGCAAAGAAAGGAAAGAAGGAAAGAGAGGATCAGTAGAAGGGAGGGAGGGAAGGAGGAAAGGAGGGAGGGAAAGAAGAAAGGAAGGAAAGAGGATGAGTAGAAGGGAGGGAGGGAAGAAAGGAGGGAGGGAGGGAAGGAAGGAAGGAAAGAGTGGATCAGTAGAAGGGAGGGAGGGAGGGAAGGAGGGAAGAGAGGAGAAATAAAAGGGAGGGAAGGAAGGAGGGAGGGAGGGAGGAAGGAAGGTGCATAAGATATATTCTAGTGACATATTTTATCATGAAAGTAAAGAGCTCTTTACAGATGTGTCTTTTCATCATCCTTGATATAACTTTAAAAAATATTAGCAGCTTTTTTTTAGATCATTGTATGTTCCTAACTACCAAAGAAAACATTGCCAAGGGCAACCCTCACCCACTGCCAACAGGAAGGATGGCCAAGTATCCTGTTTATGAGCAGCAGGAGAGTTTGAACAGCTGTCAACTGCTTTCCTATATGTGAAGGTATCCTGTTTAATACCCCAAATCCATGCTAAGAAGAAAGGGGGAGCTGAAGGGGCCTTGACATTTTTCATCAACATCAACATCTGGAAAGAAAAGGGAAAAGTAAGCAGCCCACCTGATCACCATCCTCTACTCCTGCCAGGAGGCACACTGCATTCCTATTTCACTCGGAATAGAGCTGGAAGGGACCTTGGAGGTCTTCTAGTCCAATCACCTGCTCAAGCAGAAGATCCTATACCACTTCATACAAGTGACTGTTCAGTCTTTTCCTAAAAACCTCCAGTGATGAAGCACCCAGAACTTCTAAAGGCAAGCTGTTTCCCTAGTTAATTGTTATCCCTGTTAATAAGTTTCTCCTTAATTCCAGGTTGCTTCTCTTCTTGATCTGTTTCCATCCATTGTTTCTTGTCTTGCTTCTGGTTGTTTGGGAAATAGGTTGACCTTCTCCTCTTTGTGGTGGCCTCTCAAATACTGGAATACTGCTGTCATGTCACCCCCTAGTCCTTCTTCTCTCTAAACTAGCCAAATTCAAATCCTCCAACCATTCTTCATATGTTTTTGTCTCCAGGCCTTTAATCATCTTAGTTGCTCTTCTCTGCATTTTTTAATCAGAGTCTCAACATCTTTTTTGTGTTGTGGTGACCAAAACTAGATGCAGTATTCCAGGTGTGGCCTCACTAAGGATTTACCCAGCGATACTAATACTTCATGCGGTTTTAATTCAATGCCTCTGTTTATACAACCAAGAATTTATTAGTTTTGGGTGCTGTCGCCACACACTGCTGGCTAATGTTTAAGTGATCATCTACTAAGACTCAAAATCCTTTTCACAGTTAATTTATTTAAAACATATGAAGAACGGCTACAAGAACTGGGCATGGTTAGTCTAGTGAAGGACCAGGGAAGACATGATAGCAGTCTTTCAATATTGGAGGGGCTGCCACAGAGAGGAGGGGGTCAAGCTATTTTCCAAAGCACCCAAAGGCCAGACAAGAAATAATGGATGGAAACTGATCAAGGAGAGATTCAACCTGGAAATAAGGAGAAATTTCCTGACGGTGAGAATAATCAACCAATGAAAAAGCTTGCCTTCACAAGTTGTGGGTGCTTCATCGCTGGAGGCTTTCAAGAAGAGATTAGACTGCCATTTATCAGAAATGAGGTAGGGTCTCTTACTTGGGTGGTTAGTGGGACTAGATGACTTCTAGGTCCCTTCCAACTCTGTTAATCCGTAATCTGTAATTTTTTTTTTTTTTCATTTGCATGTGTGCATCTAAAATAAGATCATCAAAATGTTGCTGATGCAATTGGTGAACACCCTTTAGAGTGGTGTACAAAAGGTCAGCCTTATTATCTAGGTGACAAGGATTGTCTTAAATAAACACAGCCATCAATCCTATCTGGAAAATTCTTCATTCCCCCCCCCCCTTTCTACTTAATCAAATTTTGGAATAGGTAAAGGTTCCCCTCACACATATGTGCTGGTCATTCCTGACTCATCTCCGTTTCAAAGCCGAAGAGCCAGCGCTGTCTGAAGACGTCTCCGTAGTCATGTGGATGGCATGACTAAATGCCGAAGGCGCAGGGAACGCTGTTACCTTCCTATCAAAGGTGGTTCCAATTTTTCTACTTGCATTTTTACGTGCTTTCGAACTGTTCAGTTGGCAGAAGCTGGGACAAGTCACGAGAGCTCACTAGGGATTTGAACTGCCGAACCGCTGACCTTTCGGATTGACAAGCTCAGTATTTTAGCCACTAAGCCTCCCCGTCCCTTGTAATCCTGAATTTCGGAATAGAGGGAGGAAAATCTGTTTTCCCAACACTTTCTACCTATCAGACGAATCGCTTCACAAGGAGAAGTAAATCTGCTTCAGAGATTCTTTTTTTTAAGAAAAAATGCTGCAGTATTGCCTTCACTTTTCTTTGAAGAAAATTAGGCAGCATTTGAATTAATAGCTAAGCTGTTAGCTTTGCACATAACATATTAACACCATTGGGCAGACCACTTAATCCCATTAACAAAGGGGGAGGGAATGCTACTCTTCCCCAGCTGGTATTTCTTTGGCAATGATGTAATTAAGCCCATCAAACAGATTCCCAAAGAGAAGAACGGACCATAAGACTGAAGAGATGCTGGGGGTTCGCAGGGGTTCGGAGGAACCTCTAGCTAAGATTCTGTGCAATTTGGAGAACTCCCAAATCCCACTCCTGGCTGGCCCTGCCCACCCCTCCCCTCTCCTAGAAGGAGTCCCCACATCGCTCGTTTTGGATGCAGGTAAGTTCAGGGAATGCACGGAGGCTTGGGGAGGGCGAAAAATGGGCTTACCGGAAGTTCAGGAAGGCCAGAAACAGAGGGCCTCCAGAGCATGGGGAGGCTGTTTTCTCCCTCCCAGAAGATCAAGGAACGCTTCAGGAGTCTGGGGAGCAGTGGTGGGTTGCAGGCGGTACGCCCCGGTACGGGCGTACCGGAGCCAGCCTGGAGCACCGGATACCGTTCCCGTATGGTGCTCCGGAGGGCCCACCTGCCTGCCCTCGCTTCTTGCCGTCCTTTTAAGGCTTCCGCATTTCTGCGCAGGTGCATGGCGCATACAGCGCCTACACGATGCTCCGCTGAGCAGCTGGAGCATCACGGAGGCTCGCAGAAGCACCAAGTCTCATGTGCACGCTGCGCACGTCCACATGGACGCCAGCAAGCCCATTCCAACCGTTCCTGTTGGAACGGAATCCGCAACCCACCACTGCCGGGAAGGGCAAAAATGCCCCCCTCACCATGGTGCAGGAGGTCGTCTAGGCCATACCCACCATGACCGCACCCATCAGGCAACTGGGCAGAGAACCTCTTGCTAAAATTTTTGAACCCCCCCCCCCCGAAGAGATCTGTTCAGCACTCCCAAAACCCAAAGAGTTTGGATTTTGTAAGCCTGCTGTCAGTTTCTAGAAAGTGATCCAAGACTCATCTGTATGTCCTGCTCAAAGAGTCAGGGATCACATTTAAGGGGAATCACATATACTATTTCAATGTCAAATGGAATCTTGCCTAAGTGATTCAAAAACTCCGCTCAAGAGGCCCTGATAAGGGCTGGAATTTATTAAATGCACTCTTGCATCATACTTTTTTTTAGAAAAAAAGGAGGATGCAAAACCCAGAAATATCTCCTGCGATCACAAATGTACAGGGTTGGTACATTTGTGATTGGTACTAGAAGACATTGGATGATGAAAGAATGAAGGATACAATTTTAGTATAAATGGATTTGAAGAGCTAATTAAGGGAAATATGAAGAACAAAACAGGTGAAAGATGGAAAATGGGAAGAAGAAAACCATATTTGAATATTATAGCGATATGGAGAAAAAGTTAAAATAGAGATAGAAATAAGAGGGGAATAATAGTATATATTATATATATACATATATATATACATACATACATACATACATACACACACACTTAGCTGATAAGGAAGAGAGCCTGTGGCTTAGTGGCAATTACATCTGCCTAATATGCAATACAGCCCTGGTTCGAATCCCAGTAAGGGTATGGCTAGCTGATGAGAGCTAAATAGCTTGAAATAGATCTATACTAGTCTCCCTTTATTTATTCATCAGCACAAATACAACATATATATATATATATATATATATATATATATATATATATGTATGTGTGTGTGTGTGTGTGTGTGTGTGTGTGTGTGTGTGTGTGTGTATGTATGTATGTTATATTTGTACTGATAAATAAATAAAGGGAGACTAGTATAGATCTATTTCGAGCTAATTAGCTCTCATCAGCTAGCCATACCCTTACTGGGATTTGAACCCGGGCTGTATATATCTTAGGCAGGAGTGTTAGCCACTAAGCCACGGGCTCACTTCCTTATCAGTTGAGCCAGGGAAATAGGTATGTATTAGTGTTACAACCCCTGGTATGCCTAAATATGGGAGGAAGGTCACTACTCCCTCTTTCTGTCCTTCGGCTTCATCACAGAAGACCATGCATGCAGAAAACCATATTTTTATTTTTAATGTTGCCTTTTATATTTGTGTTATATTTGTACTGATAAATAAATAAAGGGAGACTAGTATAGATCTATTTCGAGCTAATTAGCTCTCATCAGCTAGCCATACCCTTACTGGGACTTGAACCCGGGCTGTAAATATCTTAGGCAGGAGTGTTAGCCACTAAGCCACGGGCTCACTTCCTTATCAGTTGAGCCAGGGAAATAGGTATGTATTAGTGTTACAACCCCTGGTATGCCTAAATATGGGAGGAAGGTCACTACTCCCTCTTTCTGTCCTTCGGCTTCATCACAGAAGACCATGCAGGCAGAAAACCATATTTTTATTTTTAATGTTGCCTTTTATATTTGTGTTATATTTGTACTGATAAATAAATAAAGGGAGACTAGTATAGATCTATTTCGAGCTAATTAGCTCTCATCAGCTAGCCATACCTTTACTGGGACTTGAACCCGGGCTGTAAATATCTTAGGCAGGATATATATATATATATATATATATATATATATATATATATATATATATATATATATATATATATATATATATAACACGCGCGCGCGCACACACACACACACACACATACATGTGTGTGTGTGTGTGTGTGTGTGTTGTATTTGTGCTGATAAAATAAAGGGAGACTAGTATAGATCCATTTCAAGCTATTTAGCTCTCATCAGCTAGCCATACCCTTACTGGGATTCTAGGCAAGAGTCTTAGCCACTATGTCACAGGTTTCTCCTCCTTTATCAGCTGAGCCAGGGAAATAAGTATGTGTTTGTGTTACAACCCCTGGTATGCCTATATATATATATATATGTATGTATGTATGTATGTATGTATATATATATATACAGTTATTATACAATTATTTCATATTTTTTTACACATACCTTTTACTATCGCCCTTCAGTTCTAAATCTCCTTTTTGTTCTTTCATATATATTAATATATATATAAATATATATATGAAAGAACAAAAAGGAGATTTACAATTGAAGGGCGATAGTAAAAGGTATGTGTAAAAAAATATGAAATAATCAAAATGAAATGTAATAACTAGGAGTAATAATAATATGTTTATTTGTATTGAAATGTATGGTACCCAGATATCACACCATTCACACATTGATATGTATAAATAATATCAAATAAAAAGTACTTGGGGGGGAAATGTACAGGGTGCATATTGTATGCAAGTGAGTGGGTTTGCATCTTCCTTTAGAGTGAAAATATATCTTCGGATTCACTGATTCACTTCGGGCAGAAGGGAATCAGCTGAAAAGGGATTTGTTCCTTGACAATTCCGGCACTGGTTTCTCATACAACCCTTTGACTCTGACACTTTTGTCATGTGGAATTGTGTGGAGATGATTTTTTCTGTTCAGAAATGGGACTTGGGCACAAAATCAGAGCTCGCGTATGTGAAGAAATCCAGCTTGATGCTCCAAATCCATATTAAGCCAGCTTGTCATCCTATGGATTTCAAAACCCATGCTTACTGAGGATGATGGACACGGAATACCAGTGCATCTGAAAGGTATTCACATTAAGAGAGGCTATGGCGAAGACCTTGTAAAGGTAAAGGTTCCCACTTGCACATATCTGCTAGTCGTTCCCGACTCTAGGAGGCGATGCTCATCTCCATTTCAAAGCCGAAGAGCCAGCATTGTCCGAAGACGTCTTCATGGTCATGTGGCTGGCATGACGAAATGCCAAAGGCACACGGAACGCTGTTACCTTCCCACCAAAGGTGGTCCCTATTTTTCTACTTGCATTTTTACGTGCTTTCGAACTGCTAGTTTGGCAGAAGCTGGGACAAGGAACGGGAGCTCACTCCGTTACATGGCACTAGGGATTCAAACTGCTGAACTGCCAACCCTTCTGATCAACAAGCTCAGCGTCTTAGCCACTGAGCCACCGTGTCCTTGTAGCAGCTGCTATTGGTTTCCTCTGATGCTGTGCATTATTTTGTATCATCTCTGCTACCAAGGAGAGTAGCAACTTTTATACTCATTGGGTTTCTCACCAATTCGATTATTCCCAACTTGAGCCCTAAGCAAACTTTCTGAAATTAGGCTTTTCAATGTAGAGGAGGAAATTCAGACCCCATTTTAAAATGTGTGGGCTACACTTTTCAAAGTTCTGCTGGATAGGATTGTATGGATAACTTTGCAAAACAGCTGAGTTCTTCAAACACTAAACAAAAGGTACAGATTCTAATTTTAATTGTGACATAGCTGTTTCATCCAGATTCCTTTAACCTAAGGATTTTGTAACGTTCCACAATTTGGACATATTCACCCCTCTACAGGAATCAGCTGATTGGAATTATTAGAAATATTAGAACTCATCTTATGTGGTCTTTAGGGATGCAGTGGCTCAGGGGCTAAGACGCTGAGCTTGTCAATCGGAAAGGTCGGCAGTTCGGTGGTTTGAATCCCTAACGCTGCATAACAGAGTGAGCTCCCATTACTTGTCCCAGCTTCTGCCAACCTTGCATTTAAAAAGCACGTAAAAATGTAAATAGAAAAACAGGAACCAACTTTGGTGGGAAGGTAACAGCGTTCCATGCACCTTCGGCGTTTAGTCATGCCGGCCACGTGACCACAGAGATGTCTTTTGACAGCGCTGGCTCTTTGGCTTTTGTAACAGAGATGAGCACTGCCCCCTAGAGTTGGAAACGACTAGCACATATGTGTGAGGGGAACCTTTACCTTACCTATGTGGTCTTGCTTCCAATTTAAAAGCTGAATGAAATGCAAATAGCACCCCTTCCCCTTTCTGAACTGAATATTGACCAATGCAACAAATCTCATCCAATATCATTTTGGAAGGTCTTCCTTTCAGCCCTCTGGGCATCTGTAGCCTTAAACGAAGGTTATCAAGCATGCACAGAGATATCTGCCCACCTGATACAATCTGCTGTACATTCCTGGTCTCCAAAAACTGCCGGGGGATGGGTGACATGAGGGCAACCTGACTTTGTCAATGGTTTGGCTAACCTGAAAGGAGCACTTCAAGGAATTCACTTCACCTCGAATGTTGCCCTCAGGGTCACCCAAAGAACAGCACAAGGAAGTGCTTAAATGCTCTTGTCTCTCCTAAGGCATGTGAAGTGATTGATGCTGACGTGCAGTGGATCAGACCAATGCCTTGCCAGGCTCATCCTCCAGCTAGGCTCTTGACAGAAGAAAAAACCCAGACCCCCCAACAGCCCAAAGTAGGGTCTTGGCTTGGTACTTGATCTGTACTCGGAGGTTGTAGGTTTCAGTTCCCAAATTTCCATTTAAAGGAATCAATGAATGTGGTATGAGGAGGAAGGAGAGAAGGAAGGAAAGAAGGAAAGAAGGCAGGAGGGAGGGAGGGAAGGAAGGAGGGAAGGAAGGAAGGGAATGAAGTAGGAGGGAGGGAGGTAACGAAGGAAGAAAGGAGGGAGGGAGGCATGGGGGAAAGGAGGGATGTAAGGGAGGGAGGGAGGAGGGAAGGAGGAAGGGAGGCATGGAGGAAAGGAGGGAGGGAAGGAAGGAAGGAGGAAGGAAGGAAGAAGGGAGGGAAGAAAGGAAGGAGGGTGGGGGGAAATGAGGGATGTAAGGAGGGAGGAAGGGAAGAAGGAGGGATGGAAGGAGGGAGGAAGGAAGGAAAGGAGGGAAGGAAGGAAGGAGGCATGGAGGAAAGGAGGGATGGAAGGAGAAAGGAAGGAAGGAAGGAAGGAAAATATAAGAGGGCCAATTGATCAAGAAGTTGATCTGAGCAAAGCCAACCTACTGTGTTGTGATAGTAAACTGGTGAGCCTAATAGAACTGGTTATGTCCTTATGTTCCTATGGTGACTTGGTAGATGATTCTCAAACCGATGTGCCCAAATTTCTTGAGTGACACCATCCCTGGGTTCTGTTAGGCCATTCTTGAGAGCTCATTGACTTCCAATTGGGTTGGAAGCAAGATGAAAAAAAAATTACAGCAGAAAAGTTATAAATCCCATTTCAAGTTGCAGCTGGTGTAATGCCTTGGTCATTCCTCTCTGGAGTAGGAGACAAAGCATACTTGGCCTTGACTAGGACTTGGATGGGAGACCTCCATGGTGTTCCAGGCTGTGGGCTAGTTTGGAAAACTGGGAAATTGTCCTGGAAAAAGACAATGGCCCACCGCCTCCCATTGTGGCCAAGAGGTCAGCATGATTCATAAAAGCACCAGGAGCCAAACTCTACTCAAGGTTGCCTTTATTTTACACTTCTTTGATGCTGCACAAAGAAACCCACACAAGTCCGAGCTTGTAAGTCTAACTCACCTAGATTGCTGCTTGAAGAATTCCATTGGTTAGCATTAGCCAAATAAACATTTGTTATGTAAATGTTATCGAGGATCACTGTTTGCAATCAAAAAGTATTTATGCAATTGACTGCCCACAGATGTGGTCCCTCTGAAATTCACCTACACCCTGCCACTAATCAGCACCATGGCTAGAATAGCATTGGGTAACATTATGACCCATCTCCCCCCCCCTCCAACCCCAAGAGCCAAAAAAAGGGTGGACCCTTCAGACTCCACCAACGTGCCCAGAATGTCTCCTCCCACTCAACCTTTGCACATCCCTTCCCAGGAGGTTAAACAAGGGCAGCATGGCAGATGTCCAACAAATCTCCAAGGTTCCCAGACATGCAAATGGACTCGTGCACAGAGCTGCCAATCTCGGGATTGTGTGTGTAGACACCCCAGTGGGACAATGGGGCATTTCTCCTGTCAGGAACACCACGGTTTTAAGGAAAGATTTGGGGGTGGGGGAGAGATTCTGCTCTAAATCCTGCTATCCGATCTAGATCAGGATTGCATGCTTTCTGGAGAAGATCAAAGGCTGCCTAGGAAACTGGAGAGGATCCACCAATTGACCCTTAAAGAAATCCATATAAGGCTGCATGTCTTCTCTTTTCATTCTGGTTCCATCCAGTTGGACCACATGAGCTAAGAAAGATGGGAGTCCAACTGAAGAGGGCAACTCTATTCAATAGCTGTTTACTCAGTGGGAGGAATGGATGCCTCTACTTCTCCAACTGGCCATTGCTCAGCATTTGAGGAAGGTCACACCCTTGAGTTTCCCTGCCATAGAAGCCTTAGGCCAGGAGTCAGCAAAATGCGGCTCTGGAGCCGCACGTGGCTTTCTTAACCCTCTGCTGCAGCTCCATGTCACTGGTTGGCTCCAAAATTCATAGGGCTTTTGGCTAGGACAGGTAGAAGAAAAAAGATGCTGCGCTAGGAGGAGACTTTATGGTGGGGGAACTGGACTTCTGGTCAGCTCCAGAATTGAACGGGGGGCTTCCGGTTAGGACTTTTGTGGCTCTCTGAGTGTTTAAGTTGCTGACCCCTGCCCTAGGCCCTAACTGGAGATACTGCATGCTTCCCAAGCCCTGAAGAACACAGAAAGCTAGCAGAAAGGGTTAAGTGTGTGTTGTGCTCATTCATACCAAAGAATGGAAATTGTTTCTTTTTCCATTCAGAGTCTGCAATTATTGCAGGGAAACCCAAACTGGTCTGAATCAGCAACTCCACTTTTCTGTCAAATTAGGCTGCTGTCCTTGAGACTCTGACCCCGGGAGTCAGCTCTAGCGACCCCAGAGGGACGCAGTCTCAAGTCCCTGTTGCCTAGGATTGCCCTGCAGTGTCCTTCTTCCTTTCATAAAACTCTCTCGCGGTGCATTGCCGCAGCTGCCACGTGACCCACGGTGTGTCATTTCCCCCTTTTTCATCTGGGAACATCTTGTGTCAACACCTGTTCAGACAAGATTAGTTAGACAGGAATTTATTCCAGGGAAGGGAGGAGCCCCCCCTTTTTTTTTCAGAGATCCTCCCTTTGTCAAGAATGGGTCACGTGACCTCACAAGTCCGATCCCACAAGCCTTGCAGGAGGGAAGAGTGAGATTCCAGCACGTAAAGAACATTAATTGTCCTATGCTGTAGAAGAGGCAAAAAGCAAACAAGCCCACAAGCACCGCTGGGCGCAGTTGCAGAGCTTAAAAGTATTGTGTGGGAGGAAGAACCTTCTAGAGTGGCTGAGATGAGAAGGAGAGATACCTGAGGAAGTGGGAAACCGGGGAGAAAAATGTGATCCCTTTCCCAGCAAGATAATTAATCATTTCTACATAAGATCTTGAATTACCTGTGTAAAACGAACATATTATCCAGTCCATACTTGCTCTTTCTTTTAAGGTAACCGTCTTGGATTTTGAGGGAAGATTTCTCCAAACTGGCATTCTACAAGGGGCACCGGAATTGGAAACCCTAAAAGTCCCATGATGGGGATGATGACAATGGTGATTTCTCACCCATCAAATTATCAAACAATCTCCCATTTCTGATTTCAAACCACCCTTTACTTTGATGGAGATCTCAGATACTTTTGCTGCTTGGTTCAAGGTTGCATGTGAAAAAAGATAGATACTGGCAGGAAGGTCTAAAGGTAAAGGTTCCCCTCGCACATATGTGCTAGCCGTTCCCAACTCTAGGGGACGGTGCTCATCCCCGTTTCAAAGCCAAAGAGCCAGTGCTGTCCGAAGACGTCTCTGTGGTCATGTGGCTGGCATGACTAAAAGCCAAAGGTGCATGGAACACTGTTACCTTCCCACCAAAGTTGGTCCCTACTTTTCTACCTGCATTTTTAAATGCTTTTGAACTGCTAGGTTGGCAGAAGCTGGGACAAGTAATGGAAGCTCACCCCATTATGCGACGCTAGGGCTTTGAACCGCCGAACTGCCAATCTTTTGATCGACAAACTCAGTGTCTTAGCCACTGAGCCACGGTGTCCCTTCAGGAGGGCCTATAAGGTGCTAAAATGTCAAGATGGTACTGTGTCTGCTTGATGGAAGACCTATCTCATCTTGTATACATCGCGTGTGCACCGAACATGAAGAAAAGGGATGGAACTTCAACTGTGCATTTGGGTCCACCTTTTTTTTTACTTTTTTGACTGACGCCCCATGGAGGCCCCCATTTGCTAGGTGCCAGAAGTCAGGAAAAAGGATAGAGTTCAAAAGTACTATAGGTTTATTTCATTCTACCTATACACAATCTGAGCTACTAGCAGTCAAGACAAATTGGCCTCAGGTAAGAGTCAATGGACTTCAAGGGGAGCTGGTCGTAGAGTCTTTTATGGGTGCATATGCATTTGATCATGTCCTCCAGCTCAGCTTGGTCATCTCCTACATCATCTGGCCCTTTGCAGAAACCAGAGCTGGGAAGGAGAGCTGTCTCTCTGTCTTCATCCAAGATCTTGATGTGCTACAAGTTGAGGGCAGCTTTAGCCAAAGCACAACATCTCTTTGGCGTTAGAATTTCTGGGTTTTCATTTGTTTTGACAAAAGGAGTCTTAGGAGCAAACAAAGCCACTTAGATAATTAGTTTATATGACAAGTGGTAGAGGAAACAAGATGATTATGGGTGATCAAGCAGCCCAGAGGTGGATCATACAATTTTTTTGCTATACATCCAGTGAACTTCAGGCAAAAGAGGAGTATTTATCCATGTTCTAGTTCCAAAATAAATTATGAATCTTTCTTCTTCCTAATTATGGAAAGCACAATCACTCTGCTACAAATCTGTCAATCAACTTGACTTTCTCTGTGAAAATGCCTCCAGTTCTTTCCTAATCTCTACAACTTTAAATTAAAATACCTCGCTTGTTGCAAAAGGAACCATGTGATAATTCTTTTTTCAGCAGGCATGGTCTACATTTCTCTTCAAAGTGTCAAAACAGATGCTCATCTTCTAAAGTTACAACCAGGAGGAGATACACTGCAGACTTCATATCTTCTGGCCAGAGGCTCATTGCCCCTAGGCTGTGTTTCCAAGAATCTGAAATGCTGTGTCTCTTCTCCAGAACTTAGACAAAACCATCTCTGGCAAAGCATGCTGTTGTTATTAAGTGTTTTCTCCATTTGGTAGTGCTTCCTGTATTCAAAAGACCTATCACATCTGAATGATAGACAAAACTTAGAAACAACAGGGTTGGGAGGGACTTTGGAGGTCTTCTAGTCCAACAAGCTGCTTGACCAGGAGACTGTATACTATTCTAGATAAATGGCTGTCCGGTCTCTTCTTGAAAACCTCCAGTGATAAGAGCATCAATGACTTCTAGAGGCAATTGATTCCAGAACTCTAATTATTTGTTCTTACTGTCAAGAATTTTTTTCCTTAATTCTAGGCTGGATTGCTCTTTAATGATCTTCCAGCCATTACTTCTTGTCCTGCCCTCGGGTGCTCTGGAGAAGAAGGCTTAATATTGAAAGTGAATTTTGATAACGTTATCATTCCTGCTTAGGAAGTATATATACTATTTGTGCACAACTGTGAAATAGAGTCAAGCTCATTTCCTTTCAACAGCTCTCGGACTTCCCAATTCCTCTAAAGCAATTCTCAATTGCAATCACCTTCATACCTGCTGACTTCAGAATGCTAAATAAAGGTAAGGTAAGGTAAAAGTAAATATGTGCTAGTCGTTCTTGACTCTAGGGGGCAGTGCTCATCTCTGTTTCAAAGCCGAAGAGCCAGCACATTCTGAAGACATCTCTTTGGTCATGTGGCTGGCATGACTAAAAACCGAAGGCGCATGGAACCCTGTTACCTTCCCACCAAAGCTGGTTCCTATTTTTCTACTTGCATTTTTGCATGCTTTCGAACTGCTAGGTTGGCAGAAGCTGGGACAAGTAACGGGAGCTCACCCCATTATGCAGCACTAGGGATTCGAACCACCGAACTGCCAACCTTTCTCATTGACAAGCTCAGCGTCTTAGCCACCGAGCCACCTCGTCCTTTAAAATACAGGTAGAGAACATCATCTGGCTAAAGGAAAGTGCAGAGAACCTCGTCCAGTTCCTAAGCTCAAATTTAGGACACCTCCTAAAAGTTACAAAACTTCTCTCACCACAAAAGGAAAACAGAATATATTGACAGTGCCTCTCTTTCTCTAGATGTTTTGTGTAGTTGTTTACCTATAATGTTTTGTGCATTGATCTGTGTGCGTTGGCAAACAAGAAAAAAAAAAGCTAAGCGGTTGCTATGTGAGGAAGCTTTCCAGGTGCCAAGCCATCTTTTGTCGTGTGTTCAAAAGCCTCTTGCCAACTGGGATGAGGATTTGCACTGGCAAGTCTGCGATTTGCTTGTTGGTTTTAAATAACTGTCACCCTGCTTGCATTTTTAGGGGCAAGGCTTGAAAGCTGGAGATACCGTTGAGTTTCCAGAGACCTGCAAGAGACCATCCAGTAAAACTATCGTGTTCTTTTTTTTTTTTGACAAACATTTTTTTATTAGGTTATAAAGTATTCTAAAAGGCAAAATACAAAAGGAAATAAAAGAACAGTGAAAGGGGAGGGGAAGGGGGAGAGAGAAGTGAGGAAAGGTAAGGAAAATGAAATAAAAAGAAGGATTAACCTCCAACTCTCTCTGTTGCAGTAGAATAGGGCATTAACGGGGTGTGATGCTAATTCTCCTCCGCAGTTGACAGCCAGATATTTTAGTAGAACTCCTGGCTCTCTAAACACATGGCAAATGACTAGCCACAAGTGGCAGCCAAACTACATCGAAGAATTGGCAGTTAACGGCAGTTGGCAGCCAGACATCTTCGTAAAACTCATCTCCGTTTGAAAGCCGAAGAGCCAGCACTGTCCGAAGACGTCTCCGTGGTCATGTAGCCAGCAGAAGAAGGGGAAGTTGGAAAATGCAGAACTTCTGAAAACCGTGGAGCTGAAATATTCAGAGACATACCGCATAGCAGAATACTGGAATTATTTCAACATACTGGGATCCAATCCCAGTTAGCTTCCCCGTTGACTTTGCTAGGCAGAAGCTGGCTGGGAAAGTCACCAGTGGCGACCATTTGACCTCAGGATGTTGCAACCGTTGTAAATGTGAAGCCACCCAAATCAAGCCTAGTGTGTCCAAGGCTCTCTTTTGAATGAAGAGTTGCTTTTGTACAGGGAAGATAATGTCGGCCGAATTTTGAATTGATATATGGTGGTTTTCTCCGTAAATCACACGTCTGCAATCAAGTTGTAGACCACTTGATTGCCTACAAATTAGATGTTAAAGATTTTTGAATATTAAATGAACGAAAACCCATTAAAGAGCAGACCAAATCTAAGAAAAATAGGCTATCATCCTTTTTAGTTACTGTCTATACTACACGGGCAGGGATCTTCTTCTTCTTCTTCTTCTTCTTCTTCTTCTTCTTCTTCTTCTTCTTCTTCTTCTTCTTCTTCTTCTTCTTCTTCTTCTTCTTCTTCTTCTCCTCCTCCTCCTCCTCCTCCTCCTCCTCCTCCTCCTCCTTCTCCTTCTCCTTCTCCTCCTCCTCCTTCTCCTCCTTTTCTTCCTTCTCTTCTTCCTTCTCTTCTTCCTCATCTTCCTTCACCTCTTCCTCTTCCTCCTCCTCCTCTCCTCCTCCACCTTTTCTTCCTCTTCTTCCTTCTCTTCTTCCTTCTCTTCTTCCTTCTCTTCTCTTCTTCCTCTTCCTCTTCTTCCTCTTCCTCTTCTTCCTCCTCCTGCTCTCCTTCTCCTTTTCTTCCTTCTCTTCCTCCTCCTCCACCTCCTCTTCCTTCCTTTCTTTGTAAAATTTCACATACTCTGATAACACTGTACTTTTTCTAAAAAAAAAGCACATGTCCCTCACTTGGCATCTCAACTTGTATTTTGCATAATTGATTGATGGAGAATGTTCAAAAATTACTGTGGCTGAAGTGACATAAAAATTCCTCCTGCAAAGCAGGATCTGTGATGGTCAACTCACCTAAAAAAATTGTTCTGTCACCCAGGAGGAAACCCACCTGTGTCATCATTGTTCTTCCTTCCATTGCTTGGGGGTAATCGAATCCTCACTTGAAGGCATCTGTGAACAGCTGTCTCACTGTCTGAGTATTAACTCGCCTGGCATTTAACAGTTACCAAAATAGGTTTATGAATATAGTCTATGTTTACAAATGTATAATTTTATGTAGGGCAGAGGGATTGTTCTGAAAAATGCCTGAGATTTTCACTGCAGGATTTTCAGATGCAAATTAATTTGCCCTGCATTCCATTCAAATGCCGTAATAGTAATAAAAAAAACTCCTATCATTGCACTCACTTTAAAGAGGAGATTATGAGCACCACAGCTCTCTAACAGTCTGTAGGAAGTTAGCACCACACCCTCCCGTAGAAGAATGAAATATCCTGGGAAAATATTGAAAAGGCATATTTCCCTGGATCAGAAATGGAGAAACATGTTTTAGGCAGGAAACAGACTCGTTCTTAATAGCCCCCCCCCTTGTCAATGGGCCATTAAAAAGCCTGAGATAGTCTACTCTACATAACAAAGATAGGATTAACGCTCTACAGAAACTCACCACAAGGCACCTGGGAAAATTACATCAGCCAGCAAGGCAATCAACATGGACTCAAAGCACAGCCCACAGAGATGCCCCTGCATGGTCCCATGAGAGTTTGACAACCAATCAGAATACAAGCTCAAGAATCAAAGGCCAGAGAGGGCATAAAGCCAGGAACTATCAGCATCTTGGTCTCTTTTTTCTTCTTCATCCAACATCTGGAAGCATGTGATCCCCCTTTTCTGTTCAGGAGCTCAAACCATGTGATCCTGTCCACCATTAAACCATCTTTCCAAGCAGCCTCCATGTTTCCAGTGTCTTTTTTCCCCACTTGGAACTGAACTCAGAAGGGCATTTCTTCCAACAAAACTTAAACAGAAGGTGTGAAAAAGCAGTTGGGGATACTGAATTTATTCTTACTAAGAGCTAATCTGGTTTCAAGGGATGGAATAGAATCCTGTTCACAGTTTGTCCCTCACTTTCTCAGCTTGGCCTTACAACATTGTGGCAGAGATAAAAAGGAGTAGACAGAGGACTTTAAAACATCTACAGGTCTTTGGAGGAAGTGTGGTAGAGCCTCTACAACATATAAACTTGTTAAATAAATTAGAGAGGGTTTTAAAAAAGATTGATTTGAATCCATTTTAACCAGCTCATTTTTTTTTCAACCATTTTTGTTGATCCATATAAAAATATGGTTACGGTAATTAAGAACTTGGTGACCATGGTTAACCATGGGCAAGAGAGAAAGGATAAATCTTATGTCACGATCAGAATGTTGGCTGGAATTAAATATATTTTCTCCTTCTGATCTTCCTTTTATGGAACTATATGAAATTTAGAATAATCTTTTTCTGGGACAGTTCGAAGTTACAATACAATACAATACAATAGCAGAGTTGGAAGGGACCTTGGAGGTCTTCTAGTCCAACCCCCTGCCTAGGCAGGAAACCCTATACCATTTCAGACAAATGGCTACCCAACATCTTCTTAAAGACTTCCAGTGTTGGGGCATTCACAACTTCTGGAGGCAAGTTTTTCCACTGATTAATTGTTTTAACTGTCAGGAAATTTCTCCTCAGTTCAAAGTTGCTTCTCTCCTTAATTAGTTTTCACCCCTTGTTTCTTGTTCTGCCCTGAGGTGCTTTGGAGAATAGTTTGACTCGCTCTTCTTTGTGGCAGCCCCTGAGATATTGAGATACTGAGATATTGGAAGACTGCTATCATGTCTCCCCTAGTCCTTCTTTTCATTAAACTAGACATACCCAATTCCTGCAACCGTTCCTCATATGCTTTAGCCTCCAGTCCCCTAATCATATTTGTTGCTCTTCTCAGCACTCTTTCTAGAGTCCCCACATCTTTTTTACATTGTGGTGACCAAAACTGGATGCAGTTGTTCTCATGCATGAAAAGTAGGGCAAGAGACGGATTCTTCTTTGACTGCATAAATACTATTACCACCAGCAACGTCTCAACATCACTGCTGATGAGGTCTTTACTTGGATCAAAATATGTTTGGAAGCATCCCATGTATTGACCATCTGACCACACTTCCTCAACCATGTTGATCCTGATAACATTTGAAGAGGTTAAGAATCCTGAGATGTGGATCATGTGGAAGATTTATGCTGTAGAGATATAGAATGGCCCATGTCCTTTCGCCATGTCAACTCCCCATGGCCAACTCCCCATAACCAACCCTGTGGCCAACTTGCTGCAGGACAACTTGCCACAGCCAATTCACCACAAGGCAATTCCCTAAGAGTTACACTAATATCAAAGAAATGATGGAATATTTGATTACTCCTGAGCATTTTTTTTTAAAAAAAGATGCAAAAAGAGGGACAGAATGAAATGTGAATGGCACAAATAAAAATATTTTTTTTATTTATTTTAAATAATTAAATAGAATTGTTAAATTGTCCCATAGCAAGTTGGCCATGGCGAGTTGTCCAGCAGTGAATTGGTCACAGTGAGTTGGCCATGGTGAGTTGGATGCAGCCAGTTGTCCATGGTGAGTTGGCCATGATGAGTTGGCCATGGTGAGTTGGCCATGGTGAGTTGGCCATGGTGAGTTAGATGCAGCCAGTTGGCCAAGGTGAGTTGGATGCAGTGAGTTGGCCATGGCAAGTTGTCCCATTCTGTAAAGAGAGGGCCTAAGGTCAAGAGAGGTAACTGAGGTTAACTTTGTCTTCTGTGTTGGTTGTTCAAAGTAGTTATTAACCTCCAACTCTTGTGACTTTTCCTGTCTAGGAAAAAAAATTGATGGTAGAAATTTCACAACCCAAGGTACATGCTGAAAGGAACTCAAGGCACTTCTTTTGAGCAAGACAAAAGAAAAATGTTGACGTGTGTGACTTCGATGGACACAAATTCATCCTTGCAGGATGCATATAGAAATCAATGTGTATATACAGTACTGTGTAACATATCCGAAAGGAACTACAGACAATCTTTGACTTACAACAGTTCATTGAGTGACTGAATGAAAAAAAGTGGAAAAAAGTGACGGATGGCCACTTTTCACACTTACAACCATTGCAGCATTCCCCTCAGTCATGTGATTAGGGTTGGCAGGAATATACAGTTGAGGGTACAAAAAAGAACCAGAAGTGAGAAGAATTGGTTGTACGCCTTAGCCCTTTGTAGTTTAAAAAGATGATGGTGAGAAAACATATAAGTTCAGCTAAGGTGAAACAGAACGTCATGACATTTGAGTTATGGTGCTAGGTGGCTTTTGAGGGAACAGCTGGTCCCTGGGACAATGTCTTATGCAACCCAATCCCGTTAACTGTCTCTTGCAATCACAACAGAGGAGGGGGGGAGGGAGATGAGCAGTGTCATCCTGCCCACTGGCTTTCTTAAAAAGGTCTTCTGCAATTGCCTCCATAAGCAGTCATCACATTAGAAGATCACTTGGTGTTGGATTGTTCTTCAAAAAATCCGCCCTGACTTTAATCAGTAGATCTATGTAGCACCCTGCTCATGTCAGGTGCAAAAGACCAGATCTGCCTGTGATATATTGCTAAAAGCTTCTGCACAGGAATCTTCTCAGCTAACAATCAGCACCTGCTTGGAGTTAGATAAGGGTCAACACAATTCAAGGGGTGGTTGGGCTTAGTCGGCTTGTGGCTATGTAGAGATCCTAGGCCAGGGGTGTCAAACTTGATTTCATTGAGGTCTGCATCAGGGTTGTGTTTGACCTCTGGAGGCCATGGCCAGCTCAACGTCACTCATGTTGGAGGTGCCTGTGGTGGCCCAAGTGCTCTGCCAGTGAAAATGGGCTCCTGAGCTCCATTTTCAGCTGCAACGACCTCCTGCAACCCTGTGCCAGCAAAAACAGAGCTCTGGAGGGCTGCAGAGGCACTGCGAGTCACTCCTTCACTGTTTCCATGGTGTCCCCATTCGCCAGATCTAAGCACCTTGTGGGCTGGACCTAAACACCTCGTGGGCCAGATGTGGCCCCCGGGCCTTGAGTTTGACACTCCTGTTCTAGGCTGATTCCACTTTTTACTCTTTTCACTCCATCCTCAGACTCTGCTGCTCTTACATATCTACACAGTCTGAAGTTAGTTGCCATGATATGGGCAGGAATAAGTTGCACAACTGTATTTCCAAGAATCAATAATTCTTGGCCAAAATGTGATCAATTACAGCCACATCCTCATGGTGTGAACTAATTGAAAGATCATTTCTGGTTTCTTTGCTTTTTGGCCATTTTGTCCAGTGTAGATATAAACGTTTTCAAATTGTGGAGAGGGATCGCAGAAGGATATATTCTCCCAGTGTTCTTATGTAGGATAGGAAAAGTAAAGATTCCCCTCGCACATAGGTGCTAGTCGTTCCTGACTCTAGAGGGCGGTGCTCATCTCCCTTTCAAAGCTGAAGGGCCAGCGCTATCCAAAGACGTATCTGTGATCATATGGCCTGCATGACTAAACACCAAAGACGCATGGAACGATGTTACCTTCCCACCAAAGGTGGTTCCTATTTTTCTACTTGCATTTTTACATGCTTTTGAACTGCTAAGTTGGCAGAAGCTGGGACAAGTAACAGGAGCTCACTTCGTTATGCAGCGCTAGGGATTCGAACTGCCAAACTGCCAAGCTTTCTGATCGACAAGCTCAGTGTCTTAGCCACTGAGCCACCCTTAGATGTAGGCTAGTGGTGGGCCCCAAAATAAAGAGCTTGGCTCCCTCTATTACTTCACTCCTATCACTTCTTCTGAGATGTCCTAGGACAGCCCAAGGATCTGGGTGTAGATGTGCCTACACACTTCTACACTTTTGTCACAATGGCCTTAAATATGCTCTCATTTCCTGCCTTCACAACAAAGCTTTCATGGCACACCCTGTCACCTCAGGGGAAAATATCGCTGGGCAAGATGGTTTCCATCAGCATTTATGCCTTAGCTCCCAGACATAGCCTGCTCCCAGCCACAGACACAGTCTTCTCTCTTGGCTGATACAAAGCCTAAACCAGCTCTCTATATACCACTCCAGCCCCAGGACTGAACAACTCTAGCTTTAACTCTGTGGGTTACTACGATGAGTGAGTGAAGGGATGTTGAGCTTTTATGTAAATATCGACTCAGCTTTTCATTCTTCCAGCTCAAGAACAAGCTATGAGAAGATGCCAGCAAGTTTTGTGTTCTCAGCTACAATGCTAACAAAACTGTGAATCTGGTCCAACCACTCCAACGGAAGTTGAAAGATTTTTTTTGACTCATGTACCTGAACATAGCCTTAGGCAGACCCTCAAAACCTGTCCTGCCTCAGGAACTAAACCTGTAATTTGGAGATAATTCACACCTTGAAAGCTGGTATGAGCCATTGGAAATGTACCTTTGCGAGGGCAGAAAGCACTCCATAAATAGAGCCCTTATTATTATAAAGGGTTTGGCTGTTTAGACTAGAGAACAGTCAGCTAACAATACTGCTCTCTTGAAGTTAGGATCAATGAATTCTGTTTCATGGGTACACCAAGATGAATTCCATTTTAGAGTCAAATATTGAAAGGTGTAAGGTAATTGTTGTTGTTAGTTGCGAAGTCGTATTTGGCCCATCGCGACCCCATGGACAACGTTCCTCCATGCCTTCCTGTCCTCTACCATCCTCTGGAGTCCATTTAAGCTCACACCTAGTGCTTCGGTGACTCCATCCAGCCACCTCATTCTCTGTCGTCCCCTTCTTCTTTTGCCCTCACTCGTTCCCAGCATTAGGCTCTTCTCCAGTGAGTCCTTCCTTCTCATTAGGTGTCCAAAATATTTAAGTTTCCTCTTCAGGATCTGGCCTTCTGAAGAGCAGTCAGGGTTGATCTCCTCGAGGACTGACCGGTTGGATCGCCTTGCAGTCCAAGGGACTCACAGGACTCTTCTCCAGCACCATAGTTCAAAGGCCTAAATTCGTTGGTGCTCAATATGGTAACGTAATACTCATTTCAATTTCAGTTCTTTGTACCACTCAGCCAATCCTATGTATTCTATGTGCCTAGAGGTGCTTCCACTTTTATGGAGATCAGAACTTAACATAATGACAATCCACACCTAGGGAGTCCCGGAGGAACCCTCAGTCCTGGATGCAACCAGGGAAATCCTCCTATTTTGCATATAATTTAAATAGCCAGGTTTTTCTGGCTCCCAACTTCATTGCTGAGAATTTGCCGATGGCCTTGCCTTCACCCTGGCCTTCAGGGAGATGTCCAACAGAAAAAAAGGTGACGTAGCCTTGAAGATGTAGACCACCTTCCTAAAATGAAGTTGGTCTGGCTGTGCCTCACAAAGTTAGATGGTGATGGGGGGGAAAACCATAATTAAAAGTTATGAAATAAATAAACTACACAGAAAGTATCTCTTTTTAAGGCATCATGGTACACACTCAAAATACTACCCATCCTTTTTTTCTTCTGGGATGGCAGATTATTTGTAGGGAGCGTGTGTTTCCATTTTATGAGCATGTATGTGTCAAGTATGCATTGCAAAACAAAGTCAAAGAAATGTGTGCCTGTCTATTTTTATAAGTGCATAAAACCATGAGTGAGGAGGTGCAGTCCCGTGTCACGTCCACCATGGCCATGCCCACCATATCCACGCCCCCACACACACCGCCCCCCCCCAAGGTCAAACACAACCCTGAACACTAGTTTAACACCCCTGAATTAAGGTAATCATTTCAGTTTAGGCAGATGGATTTCAGGAACTTTCAGAGAGCAGGATTCCCCATGGCTTTGCTTATCACTATAGAGCCATAGATTAACTCTTCCTGAATCTGTTTGAACTAAAGGTGATAATTTCCCAACAGATGAAAATCAAAAAATCTCCACCAAATGTACACAGGACAGCTCAGTGGTGGGTTCCTACCAATTCAGACTGGTTCGGTTGAATCAGTAGTGATTTGGCAGCCCAGAACTGGTTCTCCGGGCAGAGCCGTAGGTGCTGCCATCTTGTTTTTTGCTTCTGCGAATGCGCAGAACAATTATTATTGTACGCGCAGTGCACATCAAGCACGCCCACAAGCGATCTGGCAGTAGTGACCCACCTCTGAGTTTATTGGTTCTAAGCGGGAAATTGTTCAGTTGCTGGAACTCTTGAAACCTTTACAGTCCTTCTCAATAAATCCTATTAAAGAGAACTCCGTAATCTTTCCTCCTAATGTGATTTGTACTCGGAAAACAACCCATGTTTGGCCTAATGAAACTGCCAAAAAGCTTGGCAGGTTTTCAGTGGTAGCTAAAATGGGAAAGTTTTCTCTCTCTCTCTCTCTCTCTCTCTCTCTCTCTCTCTCTCTCTCTCTCTCTCTCTCTCTCACTCTGTCTCTCTCTCTCTCTCTCTCTCTCTCTCTGTCTCTGTCTCTCTCTCTGTCTCTCTCTCTCTCTCTCTCCCTCCCTCCCTCCCTCCCTCTCCCTCCCTCCCTCCCTCCCTCCCTCCTTCTCTGATTTTTACCACAGTTTGCTTCTTTAACCAATCTTTGACTGGCTGTTGCAAACCACAGTTTCTAATGAAACTGAAAGCTGCCAACATATGTGCATTTGCCAGACAAAACCAGAAAGCCTTGATGCTGTTTATTCATTAATTACTTTCCGCATTAGCCTAAAGAAGTTTTAATTTATAGCAACTATGTTCTTGAGAGAGCGGGGAATGTATGGATTTGATTGATTTAACACAGAAATCAACATCTGGACATACAGTGAGGAAAGAGCCAGTTTTAACTTGCAATCTGTGATTTCACAAATGGACTGAAAGACAAAACAAAGAAGCCATTTTGGAAAGAGGGGCAGTAGCGGAAATCCCTGGCTGTTGTTTTCTGTGGGAAGACCAAATGGGATAAGAACAGTGATGGGATTCAATTTTTTTTACTACCGGTTCTGTGGGTGTGCCTTGATGTGCCTTACCTGTTGAGCCAGGTAACAACCAATCCAATATTGGTTGCATTAAGGAGAAATTTCCTGACAGTTAGAACAATTAATCAGTGGAACAACTTGCCTCCAGAAGTTCTGAATGCTCCAACATTGGAAGTTTTTAAAACGATATTGGATAACCATTTGTCTGAAGTGGTATAGGGCCGTGATGGCGAACCTATGGCACGCGTGCCACAAGTGGCACGCGGAGCCATTTGTCAGGGCATGCGAGGCGCTGCCCTGTCAGCTAGCCAGCGCGCATGCGCACGCTGGCCAGCTGAGTTCACCTTTTTAAAAGCTATTAATCGCCTTCCCCAGGCTCCAGAGGCTTTATAGGAGCCTGGGGAGGGCGAAAAGAGCCTCCCCCGCCCCCCCCCGGAGGCTTCAGGGAACGTCCGGAGGCTTCCCTGAAGCCTTCGGAACACTTAAAACCACCCTCTGAGCAACCCAGAAGTGACTTCCGGGTTGCTCGGATGGTCGTTTTAAGCGCTCTGAAGGCTTCAGGGAAGCCTCCGGACGTTCCCTGAACAGGCACGAGACGTGCGTCTCCATCGCCCGGGCCCGGATCGCCACCGCCGCTAGGACGGGCTCGGCCGAAGGGAAGTCCATCAGGCCTCGGCCGCGCCGCCCTCGCCTCCTCCTCCCCCTCCTCTAGCTGCGCCATCGCAAGGATTAAGGCGAAAGGGGGGAGACGGGGAAAGCGAAGAGGGCTTTGCATGATTTTTTCGCCTTCCCCAGGCTCCAGAGGCTTTATAGGAGCCTGGGGAGGGCAAAAAGAGCCTCCCCTGCCCCCCCCCCCCGAGGCTTCATGGAACATCCGGAGGCTTCCCTTACTACATCACAAGGATTAAGGCGAAAGGGGGGGGACGGGGAAAGCGAAGGGGGCTTTGTTGTCTCCTTCTCCTTCTCCTTTCCCCCTCCTCTAGCCGCGCCATCGCAAGGATTAAGGCGAAAGGGGGGGGACGGGGAAAGCGAAGGGGGCTTTGTTGTCCTCCTTCTACTCCTCCTTTCCCCCTCCGGCTCGAACGCGGCGCCGGGGCCCGGCAGGCAGCGAACGAGTCGGAGCCTGCCGACTGGAGGAAGAGGGTGAGAGGCGGGTCCTGTGAACGGCGGCAGCAGCGGCGGCAAAAGTCGTAACTCGGCGGTGGGCCGCCCTGGCTGGGATACAAAGGAGGGGAAAGGCGGCAGGCAGCCGAGTTGTGACTATTGTCGCCGCTGCTGCCGCCGTTCACAGGACCCGCCTCTCACCCTCTTCCTCCAGTCAGCAGGCTCCGACTCGTTCGCTGCCTGCCGGGCCCCGGCGCCACGTTCGAGCCGGAGGGGGAAAGGAGGAGAAGGAGAAGGAGGACAACAAAGCCCCCTTCGCTTTCCCCGTCCCCCCCCTTTCGCCTTAATCCTTGCGATGGCGCGGCTAGAGGAGGAGGAGGAGGAGGCGAGGGCGGCGCGGCCGAACCCTGACGGACTTCCCTTCGGCCGAGCCTGTCCTAATGGCGGTGGCGGCGGCAGCGATGTGAATGCCTCCTCGGCGGAGGAAATCCGGGCACGGGCGATGGAGACGCACGTCTCGTGCCTGTTCAGGGACCGTCCCGAGGCTTCCCTGAAGCCTTCAGAGCACTTAAATGACCATCCGAGCAACCCGGAAGTCACTTCCTGGTTGCTCGGAGGGTGGTTTTAAGTGTTCCGAAGGCTTCAGGGAAGCCTCCGGACGTTCCCTGAAGCCTCCAGGGGGGGCGGGGGAGGCTCTTTTCGCCCTCCCCAGGCTCCTATAAAGCCTCTGGAGCCTGGGGAAGGCGAAAAAATCATGCAAAAATGGGCGCGTTGTGTGCGCATGCGCACTGGGGGCGCATTGCATTATGGGTGTGGCACGCCCACACACGACCCCCCCCCCCCGCGCTCCCCCCACTTGTGGCACGCGAGCCAAAAAAGGTTCGCCATCGCTGGTATAGGGTTTCCAACCTAAATAAGGGGTTGGACTAGAAAACCTCCAAGGTCCCTTCCAAATCTGATATTCTATGTTCAATATTAGTTGAACCTCTGGCATTATTATGTGTGAGTTACAGTCTCAGATGGGTGAAAACTTCATCATTCCAGTCCTAACCAAAAAATTATTAAGGTAGCATATAGACATATAAGTAGTTCCAAAGAAGGTGATTTTTTTTTTTGCAAAATTACAGAGTTCAGGTTTGATAAATTCAATATTTCTAAATATCAAGGAAGTTCTTTAGATATCTCTCTAAGAATTATTATTTGTATTAGTCACTCAATTAGGGGATTTGCAGTCCAATGTATCTAGAGTGCATCAGATTAGGGGATGCTAAAATAAAATGTTTTGGAAGCAAAGAAGCTTGTTTGTTTATTTAGAAAAGAGAAAGGTGTCTTTGTTATGACATGTCTGGATCATATATTGGAAGTGAACTAATTCTGAGCCATCATTTTTTTCCACCTTTATTACATTCCATTTGTTAATCTGTATCAGGGGTGGGTTTCAGCCGGTTCGCACCGGTATGCTAGAACCCGTTCGTGAAATTTAGCATACCTTTTGGAACCCATTCGTCCAGTGGCACAGTACCGGAACGCTCCCTCCCACCTGCCCCCCTCGCTCACTCCCCCCCGCCCATCCAGTCGCTGTTTGCTCGATCCCCCCACCTGTCCGGTCTCAGCTCTCTCGCCCTGCCTATCCGCACCATGCTTTCTCCACCCGCCGCTCATTGATTGGCTGGCTCACCAATCACTCCACCTCTGAGAGACAGTTGGGGGGGGGGGCTTTCTCGCACGCCTTCTTTCTTTCTCTGAAGGCGTGAAAGAGAGCCCTCCCCCCATTGCCCAAATGTGTGAAAGGAGGAAGCTGCAGGCTCCTTTGCCTTGGCTACTTGACCTGCTTTCGTTTTCTGTCTGCCTACTTCACTCGTTCAGGCAGCAGAGAACAAATAAATATTAAAATATTTTAATATACTGTATATTTTAAAAGTATATTTTAAAAGTTCTCTGCTTGACGTGAATTTGTCCTATTTTTTTATTGGTAAAACTCTAAATTAGGCCACAGTGAGAGAAACTAGCACAACTCAGTGTCCCACTACAACACTTTCCTACAGTGTTGTGTTTCTTATATGCAGGTGTATTTCATAGAAAGCCGGATGGCAACAATCCTCCTGAGATGAGGGCTGTTTTAAGGTTGAGATAAGAAATGGCCTCACCAAAAGTTCAGGAAAGCTGGAAACGGACCCGTTTCTGGCCTCAAGAGGGTTTCTGGAGCCTGGGGAGGCTGTTTTCGCCCTCCCAGAGTCTTAAGGAAAGCCTCCAAAGCCCAGGGAGGGCAAAATTTCCCCCACCCCGCCATGGTGGAGAATGCTGACTAGGCCACACCTACCATGACCACGCCCACCCAGCAACTAGGCAGAGAACCCCTTGGTAAAATTTTTGAAGCCCATTCCTGAGTACAAATGAATATATAGGTTTAGTGTACATGTACATTCTCTACAAGAATCTGAGCTACTAACAGTCAAAGCAAATTGGTGGTAGATAAGAGTCAATGGAATTTAAGATGGACTGGACTTAGATCTCTTGTAGGAGTAAAGGGACTTGAGGTTGATTATGCATTTGACCCCTCCTCGGGCTCAGCCTGATCACCTCCTACAAAACCTCTTCCCGTGGCTGATGTGTCTCCTCTCTCTCTTGCCTCAGTTATCACCAGTCCTTCAGCTCAGGGGTCCCCAAACCCCAGTCTGCAGCCCAGTGCTGCTCTCCTGCCTCAGTTATCACCAGTCCTTCAGCTCAGGGGTCCCCAAACCCCAGTCTGCAGCCCAGTGCTGGGCCATGGCCCATTGGAAACCGGGCCGTGCAAGTGGCAGACAAGAGGGGGAGTGTGCAAAACTCAGTTTGCACAAGCCGCAGGCACACATGCTTGTGCATAAAGCCCCATTTTTGCTGAATCATCCCCTCTTCCCCCCCCCCATCACCATCGCCACTGCTGGACTGCAGAGCTGGATAGGTTGCTCCAGCTTCACTACAAGAATCGGTATCAGCACCCAACAACTTTTGTATGACTGGCCTTGTATGGTACTTTAACCACAGCACAGTCAAAGATGACTGAAGTGGGGGCCACTCCTGAGCTGTGGATTAAACAATGGCAAAAACGAGATGGCCAGGCTCTGTTTCAGGCAGGCTGGAGTGCATGTAGGGACAGAGCCTTAGAAGAGATCTCCATCTTTGTTGCTAAATTTTACCTCAGCAGGGAAATGCTGAAACCCTGCAAGTACCCTACCCTGATCTGTACTACTAAACAAGGAGGGGATTTCTCCCCCAATCAGGTTAGAAGGTTTGTAGCCACTGCATAGCTCTAAAGTACAAAGTCTTCATTAAAAACATCAAAAATTAATGTTTTAAAGATGTCCACACACATTACAGTAGTTGTTTACGTTAGCTCTCCACTTTGCATTCGGCTTCCAAAACAGCTATGAAAATCAAAGAAACCCCACAGGATACCTCATGTTAAATATTTTTTGCATAAACAAAACAGACGATTTGATTATAAGCATAGTTTTCCAAGATATACAACTTCAGAATGGGAGAAGATTTCCTCTTAGAATAGTTTCCATAGTTCTGTTTTATTAATGTTATTGGGCGGAGGGGAGGGGGAGAGAGGGACAATTTCTGACCTGAACAATAAGATTTTGCTTTTCAACAATATTGTACGTGTAATCATTAAAAAAAAACATTCCATTTCCATATATTGTATTTTATTAGGCTTTTTTGAGGAAGGAAGGAAGGAAGGAAGGAAGGAAGGAAAGTATGAAAGGAAGGTATGAAAGGAAGGTATAGGAGGAAGGAACGTATAATTGATCAAAAATTTGATCTGATCAAAGCCAAGCTACTGTGTTGTGATAGTAACCTGGTGAGGCTAATAGAACTGGTTATGTCCTTACATTCCCATGGTGACTTGGTAAATGATTCTCAAACTGATATGTCCAAATTTCTAGAGTAAGACCATCCCTGTGTTACAGTGGTGGGTTTCAAGTGGTACGCCCCAGTACGGGCGTACCGGAGCCTGCCCAGAGCACAGGATATTGTTCCTGTACGGTGCTCCGGAGGGCCTGCCCGTTCGAGCTCCTTACCGGTCTTTTAAATCTTCCGCACTTCCACACTTGTGCAAGGTGTATACAGTGCCTGCGCAATGCTCTGCTGAGCAGCTGGAGCGTTGCGGAGGCTCGCGGAGGTTCGCGGAGGCGTCAAGATGCTAACCCACCACTCCTGTGTTAATATGCTTTTTTGAAGGAGGGAGGGAGAGAGGAAGGAAGACAACATAGAGGCTGAATAGACATTTCTAAAATAATACAATCTAAATTTCTGTTCACTTGTTCAGCATCTACGGATGTCCAAACGGTAATCTTTGTTGCTGAGTGGAAATCCAATATAGGAGGCCGAAGAACAAAACACAGATTTCATTTCAATGGTCACTAAAAGTCTTATAATCAAGCAAAATTGCTATTCCCATCACCTTTTTCTCCCTCGCTGCTGCATATCAATCAGAGGTGGTATTCACCCGGTCCGCTCTGGTTCAGGTGAACCAATAGCGGCAACTGAGAGAGGCTCTGCCCACCCGCCCTGACGTAATCCGCGAGCACTGCGCACTCACATTTGCAAACCAGTAGGGAAGGGAAGGGAATCCCACCGCTGATCTTAGTTCTTCTTGGATGGAAACATTAGAGGAGCATTTTGTCCCTTGCAAATGTACGCCAGTGTTTCTCAGCCTTAACAACTTTAAGTCTTGTGGACCTCAACTCAGGGCTGGAGAATTCTGGGAGTTGAAGTTTGCACAGTTTAAAGTTGTTGAAATTGAGAAACACAATCATGCAATTAGGTCAGTTGTTGATGGTTAGAAACTTTGCTGAAGTCTGGAAAAAAAAAGCAACCCAAATTTTCAAAACATAATAATACAGGCAAACACTTCTCCAAGGCACCATCCTTGGGTTTCGTCTGGACTAAGTTAGCCATGACCAAACAATGAGCCAGTCCTTCTATCGCTCTGAGCTCAACTGACTTCTTGGTGCGCATAACAAGGATGGGAACTAGAGGCCCCCAAGACTCGGCCAATTCCACACCCTTAGAGTTTGACTTTCAGGACCTGCGATGTGCAGTGGCAGGATCTTGCTGGTTTAACAACCAGTTCGGTGATTGTGCCCTTTGGCCTGTGTGTGCATGCACAGTTTTTTTTTAAAAAATGAACCTTCTGTGTTACTGCTGGGGAGTAACACAGCAGAGGCGCGGCAATCCGCTCTGCTGCATGAATCAGCTGAGAAGATATAGGTCAGTAGAGCGCAGGGACGGGCAGGTCACCCTGATCATCAGAGTAATTGCTGCTACCAGTTGAGGTGAACTGCTCCAAACCGTCTGAATGCCACCTCTGCTGTCAATCTCTCGAAAGATACCAGTTTCATCGTGATTCTTTGACAACTTTCACAAACCCCTTTCTTTCCCCTAATGGTCCGTATTGATCTTAAAGCTAGAAAGCTGATTTGTTGATAACAGCATGGGTAATAATAAAATATCGTGATTTTTTTTCAACGCATTTGATTATTAAAGAACCGGAATATTATAGGGCAATCCTATCAGAGGAGGGTTGCTCCCAGTTTGGCCTGGATCGGGAGAACCAGTAGTAGTGGCGTCGGGAGGCTCTGCCCACCTGCCCGGATGCTTCTGCGTATGCGCAGGAGCAGCACGTGAGAGCGCGAGAGTGAACCGATAGTAAAAAATTTGGAAACCCACCACTGAGTCTTATAGACCATTACTCAAGAAAATGGACCAGCCCTTGGGCAGGGAAAGGGAAAATCTCTGTTTATCTGTGTGAGCTGAATTTAAGAAGACACATTTGCACTTCTGGAGTTTAATGGTTGACGCTGCGTCTTAGACTGTTAAAGATCCACAGCTCAACAGTTTGAGAGACAGAGTGAGCTCCCGTCACTTGTCTCAGCTCCTGTCAAACTAGCAGTTTAAAAGCATGCAAATGGAAATAGATGAATAGGTGCTGCATAAAACCATGCAGGACGGTTACGGTGTTCTGGGTATACTTTGTGCTGTGGCATGATGTCATGCCAGCTGCGAGACCACAGAAATGTCTCTGGACAATGTTGGCTCTTTGGTTTAGGGAACAGAGACGATTATTGCTCCCTAAAGTCAGTCATCACTAGCGAGATAAAACCTGCAGTTATGCATCCATTTCATTTTACATGTTTGTGTAGCAGGCACCCACAAATAGAGATAAATCGTTATGGGGTGCATTCCTCTAATAAAACCAACTCTGTTTTTCGTTCCTGCTTATCATGTACGAGAATCACAAAAGCCAAAGAGGCATGCTTGTCACAGTCCTTCCATGCAATTATATCTGCAATCACATGGACAGAAGGTCAATTGCCCAGACCACACACTGCAATACGATAAACTTCTCATGCAATGTCTACCCTGCCATGTCCTTTCCTCTCTATTTTAACTCTTGCTTTTCTTTTGTTAGGAGGCACCTTGCCAGCACTTGTTATCTTCAGTTCAAAGGCCAGTTTCCCTCATCTCTTGCTCAAACCGGCTCGTAGTTGCTGGATCCAATCCAAGAGAGGGCTGGCCCCACAATCTGGATAGCAGGAAGGTAGAGAGCTCAATCTGAACAGCTCACATCCTGCAGGCCAGGTCTTCTTGGATGCCTCCCCGCCAAGCAGCTGAAGGACAGGATTCAGAACTAAGCTATGCATCTCCTCCCTTGCACCTCGGTGATCAGATGTTGGTTTGAGTCTCATACAATTACCATATTTTTCGGAGTATACAATGCACCTTTCCGCCCCCCCCCAAAAGAGGGTGAAAATCTGGGTGCGTCTTATACTGTACATTGAATACAGCAGTTTTGGCCACCAGAAATCCCACCCCCTCCCCCAAAATGAATGTGCAGAGGGTTTGGGAGGCCTGAAAGTGCTCCTGGGGGCTGGGGAGGGCCCCCCAGCCCCCAGGAGCACCCTACAAGGTTCCCAAAGCCTATGCATGTCCTGCTATTTGCAAAAAATGGCCCATTTTCACAAAAAAACCAACCCATGTTTTGCTCGTTTTTGCCTCCCCCCCCCAGCGCCCAGTAGCACTTTGCAGGCCTCGCAAACTCTCTGCATGCCCCATTTTTCACAAAAAAATGAGGCGTGCAGAGGGTATGGGAGGCCTGCAGAGTGCAAAAACTTTTTTTTAGTTTACTTCTTCAAAATCTTGGTTCATCTTATACTCCGGTGCCTCTTATACACTGAAAAATACGGTACATGGGTTTGTATCTGTACTTCCAAAGCAAATACAGAATTAAAAACAAATTTGGCATGATTTAATCCCCAGTAGTTTTATTCCCCAGTACCCCAATAGTTTAACAGTGGAAGCACTAGCCTCTCTCAGGATTGAGGCCACGACTGGGTTCTCCTCGGATGAGAGACCAACAACTCATTGCAGATGACACCAAGCTGGCAGGAATAGCCAACACTCCAGAAGATAGGCTTAAGATACAGAAGGATCTTGACAAACTTGAACATTGGGCACTATCTAATACAATGAAATTCAATGGTGAAAAGAGTAAGGTTCTACATTTAGGCAAGAAAAACAAAATTCACAGGTACAGTATAGGTGGCATCTTGCTCAATAGTAGTAACTGTGAGAGGGATCTTGGAGTTCTAGTGGACAACCATTTAAATATGAGCCAGCAGTGTGCAGCAGCTTCCAAAAAAGTCAATACAGTTCTAGGCTACATCAACAGAGGGATAGAATCAAGATCACGTGAAGTGTTAATACCACTTTATAATGCCTTGGTAAGGCCACACTTGGAATACTGCATTCAGTTCTGGTCGCCACGATGTAAAAAAGATGTGCAGAGAAGAGCAACAAAGATGATTAGAGGACTGGAGACTAAAACATATGAAGAACAGTTGCAGGAACTGGGTATGTCTAGCTTAAGAGAAAGAAGGACTAAGGGAGACATGATAGCAGTGTTCTAATATCTCAGGGGTTGCCACAAAGAAGAGGGAGTCAAGCTATTCTCCAAGGCACCTGTGGACAGAACAAGAAGCAATGGGTGGAAACTAATCAAGGAGAGAAGCAACTTAGAACTGAGGAGAAATTTCCTGTCAGTTAGCACAATTAATCAGTGGAACAGAAGTTGCCTCCAGAAGTTGTGAATGCCCCAACACTGGAAGTCTTTAAGAAGATGTTGGATAGCTATTTGCCTGAAACGGTATAGGGTTTCCTGCCTAGGCAGGGGGTTGGACTAGAAGACCTCCAAGGTCCCTTCCAACTCTACTATTGTATTATTATTGTATTGTATTGAAGCTTCAGGACTAGCGACAAACCTGAATCCTAGAAAATAGCACTATTAAACAAGACAGCAGCGAACCTTTGCCAAGAAGTCAAGGATATATGGATAGAATCTTATTTTCAGGGAAACACGGTATCTGTTTGAGGTTATAGTCTGGGCTAGCTACCGTTCTGCTTTCTGGTTCCTCCTCTGTCTCTCTGCGGGTTCTCCCTGTGTCAGAAGTAGAGCAGAGTGTTTGGAACAGGATTCCTGCTTTGTTCCTAGCTCCCATCTGATCTGGGCATCAGCTACTAGCGGTTTGCCCCGCTGAAAGATTCATTGTGTGAAAAATCCTCACATTGCAGCATGCCTTGATTTATAACTAATTGTGCCTGGGCTGCCGAGGGTCAACCTCTTCACAATTCCAGTGGCTTCCCAACATTGTGCAGAATGGCTAGTGGTGTTTGTAAAAAAAAAAAGAAGAAGAACTGGCTTGCTTAAGAAACCATCTTACCAACACTCGTAATTCTTTTTTTTTTTTAATGCTGGAGAGCATTTTTGGGAGAGATGTCCAAGTGTTAAGACTTTGTTCTCAATCAAAATTTAAACAAATAGCTCCCCCCCATGCTCCCTCCCGAATTCCTCAGTAAAGAGCTCTAATAAAAATAAAAGTTCAAAGTAAGTTCAGACGTTGTTAAAATAACCACCTTACTGTTTGTGTATTCTCCAAGTAGATAACACCAAAGGGGGGGGGGAGGAATTAAGGAGACTTATTTCAATAAAGAAAGCACCGATAACATCCACAATCATCAATAACCCTTTTTTTGCGTAATGCATAAAGTCATTACAGAAAGCTTCAAGGCTGAAGTATCGATTCTGAGAAATATCTCCCTGTTGCTTTTGTTCACCGTTCTCCAGATTCAGGATTGAAACGTATAAACTCCAGCAGAATTTTGCAAAAAAATATAGAATTTCCCCCCCAAAACTAGCCCCCATGGAACAGGTGCGCAATTTGGGTGTCCTCCTAGATGCCCGGCTGTCCATGGATGACCATGTAACAGCCGTGGCAAGGGGGGCGTTCCATCAGGTCCGCCTGATGCGCCAATTGCGCCCCTTATTGGACCGGGATGCCCTACGCACAGTCACCCATGCGCTAGTGACGTCTCGCCTGGACTACTGCAATGCTCTCTACATGGGGCTTCCCTTGAGATGCACTCGGAGACTGCAGTTGGTCCAGAACGCGGCCGCGCGGGTGATTATGGGGAGGACTAGATACTCCCCTGTAACACCTCTCCTGCGCGAGCTGCACTGGCTTCCTGTGGTCTACCGAGTGCGTTTCAAGGTTTTGATTATGATCTTTAAAGCGCTTCATGGCACAGGGCCTAGTTACATGCAGGATCGCATCCTGCCCCACACATCCCTGCGACCAATTCGCTCACACAGAGAGGGACTTCTCCGGGTGCCGTCCGCCAAACAGTGTCGGGGGGCGACACCCAGGAGCAGAGCCTTCTCTGTGATGGGCCCAGCCCTGTGGAATGACCTCCCCCGTGACATCAGGATTACTTCCGACCTCCGCTCCTTCCGTGTACAGCTGAAGACCCACCTCTTTCAATTATCTGGCCTGGCTCAACCGTAATTTTTCTCACTCCTCCTGACTGTCTTTTTAAATTTTAAATTTTAATTGTACATTGGGTCTTTTATAATTGGGGTATTTTAATGGGGATTTTAACTGTCTAAATGTTGTAATTGGTTACCTCCTCCGTGCATGTGTGTCTCTGTATTTTTGTATGTTTATGTGTTTGTACACATGTTTCTATGTTCTATATGCCCATTGTACGCCGCCCCGAGTCCTGCCTGGAAAGGGAGCGGCTAATAAATTCAAATTTATTTATTTATTTATTTATAAAAAAAACCATTGCAATCGTATGTTGTGCTTCCTCCTCACTGCGCACTCCATGAAGTTGGAAGGCACAGAAGCAAAAGATGTGGAATGACTTCTATCCCTGATCCTACCATCATTTGTAGCAAACTGCCATGCATGCTGGTCAAATTGTGTGTTTGTTGAGTGAAGTTCTATGTGGACAGAATCAGATATCAATCAATGCGGGATCTTCCTGCAAATCTGAAACCATCCTTACTATTGATGTGTTAAAAGCAAGGCAACCGTTGATAGGGCAGGTGTAAGATCATTGCTCTCAACCAAGTAATGGCTGACATGTCTCTCTCCTACTTAGTGAATGAATGAAATTCATTTCGTTGACTGAAAATCAATGGTGAAAATGAAATTCAATGGTGAAAGTGAAATTCAATGGTGAAAAAAATAAGGTTCTACATTTAGGCAAGAAAAACGAAATGCACAGGTACAGTATAGGTGGTACTTTGCTCAATAGTAGTAACTGTAAGAGGGATCTTGGAGTGGAAAACCATTTAAATCTGAGCCAGCAGTGTGCAGCAGCTGCCAAAAAAAGCCAACACAGTTCTAGGCTGCATAAACAGAAGGATAGAATCAAGATCACATGAAGTGTTAATACCACTTTATAATGCCTTGGTAAGGCCACACTTGGAATACTGCATTCAGTTCTGGTCGCCACGATGTAAAAAAGATGTAGAAACTCTAGAAAGAGTGCAGAGAAGAGCAACAAAGATGATTAGGGGACTGGAGACTAAAACATATGAAGAACGGTTGCAGGAACTGGGTATGTCTAGTTTAATGAAAAGAAAGACTAGAGGTGACATGATAGCAGTGTTCCAATATCTCAGGGGCTGCCACAAAGAAGAGGGAGTCAAGCTATTCTCCAAAAGACCTGAGGGCAGGACAAGAAGCAATGGGTGGAACCTAATCAAGGAGAGAAGCAACATAGAACTAAGGAGAAATTTCCTGACAGAACAATTAATCAAATGGAACAACTTGCCTCCAGAAATTGTGAATGCTCCAACACTGGAAGTTTTTAAGAAGATATTGGATAACCATTTGTCTGAAGTGGTGCAGGGTTTCCTGCCCAAGCAGAGGGTTGGATTAGAAGACCTCCAAGGTCCCTTCCAACTCTGTAATTCTGTAGTGTTGTTCTTCGGTGGGCATCACAACTCTGTGACAATTTAGGTCTTTGCTAGGATGTCCATGGGGAAATAAAATGAGAAATCAGGGGCCAAAGTGCAGTCCAAAAATTCTTGGGGAGGTGAGGGGTGAGACAATCTTTTCCAGATCCTCCTTTCACTGCTTTCTCTGCCAGCTCCCATTTCTCTGATCTGAACATTAGAGTCCCATTGATCACATTCGGGGCTCAAATGTCTTCTTTCCAAAGCATTCTGCTAAATCCACCAGGAAAGGGATCTAGATCAAATATCCCTTTTCCTCCTCTGAATGGTTCTACTCTCTGTGATCCAGAGATGAGAATCTCAGGTCTAACAGTTGTCAACACATTAGTCTCAACTTTTTCAAAACCACTGAAAACAATGACTAGAAACTTGTTGTTTTTCCCCCTATTCCATATTTCTGGATCTTGACAAACATCAACTTCCTATCTTAGGGTTGGATTTCCAAGCAGGCTGCAAAAACAGGCATCACTTATCACTCTGAAACATCTGGCGGCTATAAATTACTCTGTCAATCTGAAATATTTCTTTAAAATTATCTCATAACTGTAGAGATGTCTTCTGCAATGGGACCTAGAAGAGCAGAAGGCAAATACAAAGTAGGACTTTTATGAGGACAGCTTCATATAGTTATTCCCAAGTTTTGTGCACCTCTCCAAACTCCCATTCAACCTTGTAGGCTAGAAATTCTAAGAACCGTATTTTCAGCCAACATTTTAGGATTTGGGGACTTTTATCAAAGAGCATCTTACCCAAGTCTACTCAAAACTGATGTTCCTATGATAGGTGGAAACCAAGCCTTTCTGGAGAACATCAACCTCCATTGATGATGGGGCAAAGCTATCAGCTCAGGGATGGATTTTCTTTGGTGTTTGACAAGGAGAGAGATTGTTCTGAAAGAGCAGGTATCTATAAGCTGAAAAGAAAATTGCTCCTGGTTTACTTTATCTGTGCTTGAAATATAACAAGAGTCAGACACAGTTAGTTCTGGGATGGCAATTCCAAGGCCATGTACTAGACCGAGAAGAAAAACATCCTTAGACTTGGAGGAAGCCAGTGACAAGTCAGTATCTGTAAAACCCCAGAAGTTCAGGTTATCTGCAGGTCCTTCTTGCCTTCCCCACTGAAGGCACAAGGCATCCATCAGCCAAAGCATTCGCTTTTCAAGATGGACATCCATCCCCAACAGAAGAAAACTCAAGAGAGCATAGGAAGTTCAAAGCTCAAGCAATTTAGCATTTCAGTAGTTTAGCAAGGTTGTGTTTCATTCCATTCCCTCAACTACAAATGAAATGGAAGATATTTTTTGGGAAACAGAGCGTGTTTCCAGCAACAACAATTTTGGGCAAAATATTTTGATAAGCTAAGTTAAGAAGAGCATCGTTCCTTTCTGGATCCACACCCAGGAGAAGTTGAAAGACCGAAACAAGAGGACAAATATTATGATCCAATGTTCTTTGTTATGAAGAAAGCTTTCTTTTCCGATGAACGTTCTTTTGGAGTTCACTTGGTCCTCCCCAGGAGGCTTTCTGAACTGGAGAACCATCCGTCTGACTGCTTCCTTTCTTCCCTTAAGTGGGAAGGTCTCCCCTCACCTGGGCAATTTCAAAGGAAGCCCCCCTCTCTTTTCGGTCAGTACTTAAGAGAATGCCGAGGTTTAAAAGGATGGAGCAGAACATGTAAATGCACATTGGTAGAGATTCCAGCACATTTTAAAGTGCATTTTCTTCTCTGAACATTTGTTTTGCTAATTTGTCCATATCTCTGCAGACGATATTTACTGTTCCACTGCTAATGCATTTGCAGCCCTTTAAGCTTTTAACCTTTAATCTCCTCTCATTCAAGTGCGCTTAAGTAATTTCTTTTTTTCTTTCTTTCTTTCCTTCCTTGTGGCCAAAAATAGGTTTTCAATCAAAGTCCCCCTGAAAAGACAACACTCCTAGCGAAGGCTTCCTCTTAAAATCTGACACTTTTCCCTAACAAGAATGCCCAGCAAGGCAGTTATGCAAAATCAGATTGGTCATTACAGCCTACATACTGTATAGCAGAGGTGGATTGCTGCAAGCATTACTGCCAGTTCGGTGTCTCAAAACTTTTACTCTGCACACATGTGCATTTGCAAATAAAAAGTTCTGTGCATTCCAGTGGCGGGTTCTGCATCCCGTTGCAACCGGTACGCTGCAATGGGACCCGGCATCCACCATGTGCAAGCGGGCATGCATACTTACTGCCTGTGATGGTCCAGCTGCTCGGCGGAGTGTCGCACAGGCACCGTACACTCCATGCGTGCGCAAAAACCCCGATAGGCTCAAATACAGGTAAGGAGGGCGGGCGGGTGGATGGAACAGTACCTGGTGCTCCCAGCAGGCACCAGTTACACCAGTACCAGGGTGTACTAGTTGTATCCCACCACTGGTGTATTCGCAAAACCTTAAAAAATGGGGGGGGGGAATAAATTTTTGCACTGACATTTGTTCTGCGCATCCTTGTTTCTTCCAACAACCAGTTCACCAAACTGCTCAGAAAGTTAACGACCGGTTCTCCCAAAGTGGTGCGAACTGCCTGAATCCCACCATTGTATAGGTCATCCTCGACTTACAACCACAATTGGCTCCCCAAATTTCTGTTGCTAAGTGAGACATTGGTTAAGTGAGTTCTGCCCTGTTTCATGTCCCTTTTTGGGTGCCGTTCTTAAGTGAATCGCCACCGTTGTTCAGTTAGTAACAAGGTTGTTAAGTGAATCTGGATTCCCCCTTGACTTTGCTTGTCAGAAGGTCGCAAAAGGGGAACACGCGACTGCAACTGTCATAAATATGAACCAATTGTCAAGCCTCCAAATTTCGACCATGGCACCCATCTGGAGATGCTGCAAGAGTCATAAGTGTGAAAAACAGTTGAAAGTCACTTTTTTGCACCATTGTAACTTTGCACGGTCACTAAATGAATGGTTGTTAAATCAAGGACCACCTGTTCAGCAGGGCCAAACTTACATCTCATGGATATGTAGATTTCCTCCAAGAACGATTAAATGTGGATCCCGACCTTCCTTATTTATTCTTTTACAAGGTAAACAATCTCTTGTCAAATCAGTTTGGATTTCTAGTCCCATCTGAAATTCTTGAATGAAATAACCATTACAACTCTGGAAAGAGTACAGAGAAGAGCAACAGAGATTATTAGGGGACTGAAGGCTAAAAAGTATGAAGAACGGTTGCAGGAACTGGGTATGTCTAGTTTAATGACAAGAAGGACTACGGGAGACATGATAGCAGTCTTCCAATATCTCAGGGGTTGCCACAAAGAAGAGGGAGTCAAGCTATTCTCCAAGGCACCTGAGGGCAGGACAAGAAGCAATGGGTGGAAACTAATCAAGGAGAGAAGCAACTTAGAACTGAGGAGAAATTTCCTGACAGTTAGAACAATTCATCAGTGGAACTTGCCTCCAGTCCAGTAGTTGTGAATGTTCCAACACTAGAAGTTTTTAAGAAGATGTTGGATAGCCATTTGTCTGAAGTGATGTAGGGTTTCCTGCCTAGGCAGGTGGTTAGACTAGAAGACCTCCAAAGTCCCTTCCAACTCTGTTACTCTATTCTAAAATTTTATCTACACCATTCACAGGTTTTTCAAAATGGTACAAAGGAACTTAATTTAATTTGTCCCACAATCACATTCCTAGTTTGATATTTTTTTTACTGGGGGGAGAAGCAAATAAGTAGAATAAGTTGTGCACAGCTCTATGGATGAAATCAACATTCATATTAATTTACACTCTGATGTGTTCACTGCAACAGTGGTGGACAACAAAGAGAAATGGAAATCACTTGATGACAAGGAATGTGGAGTAGGAATTCTACTCTCACCCACTTGAAAGTAATGCTTATGTAACATCTCTGCTATGGGAAATGCTCTGGCTTCCAGTTTCCCTCCAGGTGTAATTCAAAGTGTTGCTTATTGCCTTTAAAGATCTATATGACAGAAGACTCGCTTGCAAGACCATCTGTCTCCAGTGGTTTTTAATCTATCCACCATATCTGTTTTGAAAATACACTGTACTGCTTCAATTTATCAAGAACAGAGTATAGGAGAGCTGGAAGGGACCTATTATTCTCTTACTCTATTGGAATAATGGAGTTGGAAGTCTTCTAGTCCAATGCCCTGCTTGAGCAGGAGGTCCTCTGTCTTTCAGACAAATTGTCCAGTCTGTTTTTGAAAGCCTCCAAGGGTGGAACACCCACGACTTCTGGAAGCAAGCTATTCTCTTGGTTTATTGCTCTCACCATTAGGAACTTTCTCCTTAGTTCTAGGTTGCTTCTCTCCTTGGTTAGTTTCTATCCATTGTGTCTTGTCTTGCCTTCTGGTGCTTTGGAGAATAGCTTGACTCCCTCTTCTTTGTAGGAGGTTCTCAAATATTAGAACAATGTTATCATATTATCACTAGTCTTTCTTTTCATTAGACTAGACCAGGGGTGTCGAACCGATGGCTGGCAGGCCACGCCCGCCCCAGCTCCATTAATGGAAAAGTGTCACAAAATGTCCCCTGATGCAACGTGACATCGTGGGTTTGACACTCGTGGAGTAGACATATCCAATTCCTGTAACCATTGTTTGTACAAGTTAGACAGGGTAGAGATTAACAGAGTTGGAAGGGACCTTGTATTGTAGGCCATCTAGTCCATCCCTCCTCCCCCCACCCAAGCAGGAGACCCTACACCATTTCTGACAGATGGCAGTCCAGTCTTTCCTTGAAAGCTTCCAGTGTTGAAGCTCCCACAACTTCCGAAGGCAACTTCTGTTCCATTGGTTGATTGTCCTCACCGTCAGAAAATTTCTCCTTATTTCTAGGTTGAATCTCTCCTTGTTTAGTTTCCATCCATTATTCCTTGCCTGGCCTTCAGGTGCCTTACACCCCCCCCTCCTCTCTGTGGCAGCACCTCAAATATTGGATCACTGCCATCATGTCTCCCCTGGTCCTTCTCTTCACACCTTGCTGGACTCAGTAAATGTGGGTGATAGCCCAAGCCTACTGGGCTATCTAGGAAAACCTCATTTATCCCACCGAAATGCAGACCATGTGGCAATGCCTGATATTGCTGAACCCATTGAAGCATTACGTCAGCACTCCTTCTACTTCAGCTTTTTTTTAAAAAAAAATTCTCATTCTCTGTTTATTATATTTCTTTGCATTTGTGTCTATGCTTTTTTATTGCTCTGGATCATGAGCCATCCAGAATTATTTGCTCAAGCGGGGCAGGCGCATGCAGTAAGTTTGCTAAACTATAAATAATATGTTGATGACATTATATTGTCTCCGTATTCAGTGGCCTGGTCTGACAGCATTTCTTGGAAAACAGTACTGCCACCTTTCAAAAGAAAACGATTAAACAAACAAGACTTCCTGCTGTTGGAAGAAATATCCATCTGGTTCAGTTCCAAGTGGGAAGAAAGATACTGGAAACATGGAGACTGATTGGAAAGATGGTTTATTGATAGACAGGACCGCATGGGTTTGAGGTTCTGGGCAGCTGACCACATATAGTGCAGAGTGAGGGGTCATTTATACCTTCTCTTGGGCTTTGCCCTTGAGCTTCCTGTTCCTGTGCAAGAATATGTATCATATTGGCAGTTGTCAGACTCCCATGGGGCCATGTGGGGTCATGTTTGTCTGAGTCAAGTTTGATTGAAGCCTGGAGGATGATAATGTAATGAAGATAATATTCTGCCTTTTTAAAATATTTCCTAAAATATATCATTCTTCTAAGAGAGGGGTAGGTGCTAACTTTCTATGCTGCCCTTCAAATAGACGGGCAATCTTTGCCTTGTCAGTCTCATTGACCTCAATAGGAATCTGATTAGGATTGACTCTTGATCTATTTCAGGCCAGGAAGTCCTCACAATGTAACAGGCAAACTCAACATGATGGGGACAGAATTCATTTCCAAGGTGTTGCAACTGCTCTGTTCTGTTAGATATTCATCTGGAGAATTACCGATTTGCATGGCTGTTTGAGTCAGAACGGAATTCTAATTAAACCAATCAGCAGCTTAATTTTAATGTTCCATTGTGCAGGAAACATAAATCAATGAGTTTTCCTGGATGAGGTAACTTTCGTAGTGACACTGTAAATTCTACAAAGCATTTCTCTGGGGCCCGATCAGTTGGTTTTAAAAAAAACCCGAAATCTTTCAAAGGAATTCTGCCACAAGGATTTTAAAAATAGGTAAATATAAGTTCCCCGCTCACATAGGTGCTAGTCGTTCCCAACTCTAGAGGGTGGTGCTCATCTCCGTTTCAAAGCTGAAGAGCCAGCTCTGTCCGAAGACGTCTTCATGGTCATGTGGCTGGCATGACTAAACACCAAAGGCTCGAGGAACGCTGTTCCCTTCCCACCAAAGGTGGTTCTTATTTTTCTAATTTGCATTTTTATGTCCTTTGAAACTGCTAGGTTGGCAGAAGCTGGGACAAGTAACAGGAGCTCACTCTGTTACGCGGCACTAGGGATTTGAACCGCCAAACTGCCGACCTTCTGATCGACAAGCTCAGCTTCTTAGCCACTGAGCCACTGCATCCCTGTTTTAAAAATAGATATATATACATATTTGTTGTTGTTTGGAGTGTAATTATAGAAGGTGTTTTTTTAAAGGAAGTCTGAGGTAAGAGATTGCCTATTCTATTCACCCACCATACTCTTAATTCCCATCATGGTTCACTTGCTACTTTATTTTTAGGGCGATGGTTTTAGTGAGCTGCCGTATCGCATGTGCCAAGATATTTAACATATCTCCAGCTGCTTACATTGCAAGCAATCCAGAGGGCATTCCTATCTGAAATCATAGGTGGTAAGAGGGGCACAATATGTTTGCAGAGGGAACGAGAGAGAGAGAAATTAGCAACACCAATAAAAATCAAGTGGATCTCCCATTGAACCATCGCTGTCAACACTTTGAATTTTTTTGACCACTTCCTGTGGACATTCCTGCCTCGTGCCTTTCTTGTTGGCATAGGGTGGGTGGGTGGAAGGGAAGATCTGCCTATCATATGCTTATTGAAAAAAATGTATTTTCATGCAAGTCCCAAAGGTTAGGATTAGGGTTATGGAACCATAAGCAATATGGTAAGCAAAGAATTTGTCAGATTTCGGAGACTCTTCAAGAATTTGACATCATTTATAGAAGTTTGGTTGCCTTTATCAAGGGATACTGACTTTGGCATCTTTTGTGGACAATTATTGTGTTTTATTTTCAAACAAAGTTTTTTATTTTTTGTTACATAGTTGGAATTCTTTCATAAAGTGTTATCCAGTTTTCCCTCTTTAATATTTTCAAATATACATAATTCATTTTACATTATATTTCCGTCTCAATTTTAGCCGTATTATTTTCTGAAATGAGCCAAATTTATCATTTTCTTTCCGTCTATTTTCTGTAAGTAACATGTATTTTCAATTTCAGATTTGTACATAATAAGCATTTTACTTACGGTAATTAATTTACACAATTAGAGAATTAGTATAGTTCACTCACATTTTAATTAGGTACATACCGTTGCCATGATTAACATATTTCATTTCATAGTTTCTATCTGTTTTCTATAAGTAACATGCATCTTCAAATTCAGGGGGTTTTTATATATATCATAAACATTTTACTCCGTCTTGGACAATTATCGTTGATGTTCCCTTGATCTTGCTTCAGGGTAGCTACACTACATACCAGGAATGGTCCTTGGGCTTCTGCCAAGTTATCACAGAGTTTTGATGGCTCTTCGACATGGCCTAATAGAGTTTGATGGCAGACCTAATATTTCAACACTGATTGTCAGTTTGTCTAGCACAGGGGTGTCAAACTCGATTTCATTGAGGGCTGAAACATGGTTGTGTTCGATCTCGGGGGGCTGGGTGGGTGTGGCTGGGTGGGTGTGGCTGGGGTAGGGTGGCCAGCTCAATGTCACTGTGTCAGGGTCGCCTGTGGCGGCCCAAGTGCTCTGCCAGCGAAAACAGGCTCCCAAGCTCCCTTTTTGGCTTCGATGGCCTCCTGCAACCCTCTGACAGTGAAAATGGAGCTTCAGAGGGCCATCCACAGCCCTCGTGAGCTCCGTTTTTGGCCATGATAGCGTCCTGCAACCGTCTGCTAGAGGAAGCTTCATTTTCGCTGGCAGAGATACGATGGGTCAGTCCTTCGCTGTATCCAGGATGGGGGTGTGGGCCAGATCTAAGCATCTCATGGGCCAGATACGGCCTGTGGACCTTGAGTTTGACACCCCTGGTCTGGCAGGTTCTTTCTCCTTAAGCTGGGCTTAAAAGTAAGTATAACGAGGAAGGGGAAAGTCGGAAGTGCAAGGCTGGTTCAGATCAATCGCACACATGCACACACACACACACACACACACACACACACACACACACACACACACAGAGGCATGCCTTGAGATCCTGAAACAAGGAGACTAAAGAATGTGGCTAAATAATTTTCTTTCTTATCTCCTCACAGGCTGAGGTAGGCCAGATGTTTCTCAGAAATGGTGAGAATCCAAGTTGGGAGCTGATCCATGGAGCTCTTGAAAACTACTGCTTCACTTCCTTCTCCAGCCGGAAGCTTCTACCGGAGCCCAGTTTCCCTCCAGGGCAGAAGCCCTTGCATTTAGGACAATTCAGAAGACAGCCTAAAATTAAAGAGTGTGTTCTTGTGAGTTAGTTCATCAAGCCAACAGTGCTATCAACTCAAGCGGATGAGTTTCTCACACCTCATTTAAAAAAGATGCTACAGACTGCAAGTAGGACCCTTGCATTTTAGGTGCATGTTTTCTATGCTGCACCAGTGGTGGGTTGCTCTTACCTTCACTACTAGTACGCTGCCCTTGGCCCGATCATGTGCACTCCACCGCCCTGCAATACCCAGCTGCTCGTGGGGGTCGCGCAGGCACCGCACACTGTGTGCGTGTGCACAAATTGGCCCGGACACCTTCATAAACAGCTATGGAACGGGGATGGGCAGGTGGACCAAATGAGGTACCATATCGGTATGGTGGCTGCTGCTCCCGGCTACTACTACGGTATGGCCATACCGGGCCGAACCACCTGGAATCTACCACTTTGCTGCACCTTGACACCCACCTACCCCATCTTTTCATAAAAAGAGAAGCTGCCCCAAGTTGTCTCGTTGCAGGGCCTTTTTAAAGTGTTTAACTGAAGCTTCTCATATATATATATGAGCATACCTACACCCGTGAAAATCTACGAAAACACACACACACACACACACACACACACACACACACACACACACACACACATATATATATATATATATATATATACATACACATACATACATACATACATACATACATACATACATACATACATACATACAGTGGAAGCATGGACCTCACAGAGCATTTCAATATCTAAATAAGGAGTCTCTTCCTTATGAAAACTGCATTAGAGCTGCAATCCAACTGGATCTTCCTGAACTCATAGGAATCTTTCATAGGGCTTAATTCCAAGAATTATCTCCAATCCTGATGTCCTCAGAGGACAGTCCATTGATGGTGCCTGTTTTCACGTTATAGATTTACAATAGTTTACAGCATCGTGAAGCTTTTGCTGTGACAATGATGAAAATAGGTGTCGTGTTGATGTTGGTGATGGACTAAGACTCCATAAATCACTTTTATGGCCTCTCAAGAGTCAAGAATGCAGTCTTGGCTACGTCCGTCCTTTGATTGCATAATGATCCCAGGTTTCAGGCATTTAACACTTCATGCTGGAAATACAAGTTAAGATTTGGATATAACATGCAATGCATGAGTTGTTTATGAATAATCAGTAGACAGAGATTCAAATGGTGTTTTTTTTTTTAAAAAAAATTGCATTTATATCCCGACAGAGTATAAATATTAGGAGTTTGAAAGCGATCATGGAATTTTGAGAAGTACAAATGCATGAATCTTAATTTCATTGGATTTATTTCTCTCAAGTGATTGGAGAAGATGCCCCTCTTGGAAAATCTGCCTGGACAGGTCTTGTCTTCTAGTGGATTTAGAAGAGCAGTTCAGATTGATGGCACAGATTACAGTCAAACAGATTCTCTATGATTGATGTTGCGCAGACTGTTTGATTTTTCCGTTAATATGCCATTTCCTTTTTTTAAGCAACTTGTGTGGCTTTTCAATTAGTTTTGTATGGATTTTTTCTTGTTGATAATTCGGCTGAATTGATTTTACAGCCCCCTTGTCAAGGGGAGGGGTGGCATAATATTAAAATAAAAAAGCAAAATAAAAAATAAATAAAATAAAATATAAAATAATGAAATATAAAATATAAAATTATAAAATTATAAAATATAAAATAATAAAATATAAAATAATAAAATATAAAATAATAAAATATAAAATAATAAAATATGAAATAATAAAAACAAAATAATAAAATATAAAATAAAATAAAACATACACTTCTCTAAACCATTCAATTCTTGGGAACCATCTTAGCTTCCTCAGAATCCATACATGGTTGCATACAAGTTCTTATTTTTTCAGGATCACGGCTACATTTCTTAGCCCCCCGCCCCCCATCCTCACCACATTCCAGTTCTCAATATGTTGATTCATTGCTGTGTGCTGATAACTCATGAGCATGGACAAAGTGCAGACCATGCTCCATTTCCTTGTTGGGACAAACTGAGTTTATGGGAAACTTCAGATCTCCCAAGAGATTGTTATTTACCTGAGTTTTCTACTTTTTCCAGCACAAGCTTAGAATTTTTTTAGAATAACTAGAATAGAATAGAATAGAATAGAATAGAATAGAATAGAATAGAATAGAAGAGTTGGAGGGGGCCTTGGAGGTCTTCTAGTCCAACCCCTTGCTTAGGCAGGAAACCGTACACCACTCCAGACAAATGGCTATCCAACATCTTCTTAAAGATTTCCAGTGTTGGGGCATTCACAACTTCTGGAGGCAAGTTGTTCCACTGATTAATTGTTCTGTCAGGAAATTTCTCCTTAGTTCTAAGTTGCTTCTCCTCCCAAGTTTTATCCTCCACATCATGGCAACCAAAATTGGATGCAGACTTCCAAGTGTGGCCTTACCAAGGCATGATAAAGTACTATTAACACTTCACATGATCTTGATTCTATCCCGCTTGGTGAATAATCCCTGAGGTAACGCCAGGAGACTAACGTCTGCTATAACCGTTTATTAACACAACTGACAACAAACGAACAACGAACATAATGACAGCTCTTTTATAAGCTAGCTGTCAAACTATTAACCAATAGGGAGCCTGCATTGCTCCCGCCAGACTGCAGTCACACCGGAGCCAATGAACAACGTTTGCCACTTGATTGGCACCTCTGCCTTGAGACGTCAGGACATAGCACCGCTGTTTATACAGCCTAGAACTGTGTTGGTTTTTCTGGCAGCTGCAGCACATTGCTGGCTCCTGTTTCAGTGGTTGCCAATAGAACTCCAAGACCTTATACCAGGAGAACCTGTACCATTACTGACAGATGGCAGTCCAGTCTCTTCTTGAAAGCCTCCAGTGATGAAGCTCTCACAACTTCTGAAGGCAACTGCAGTTCCATTGGTTGATTGTTCTCACTGTCAGAAAGTTCCTCCTTATTTCCAGGTTGAATCTCTCCTTGATCAGTTTCCATCCATTGTTCCTTGTCTGGCCTTCAGGTGCTTTGGAAAATAGCTTGACCTCCTCCTCTCTGTGGCAGTTATCTTGCCACCCCTGGTTTATTAGACTCACTAGATTTTACTGGCTTATTTTTATATTTCTCAGGACAAAGTGAACTCTTACTTCCAGACAACCCAATGAGTACACTTCTCTACACGATCCTTTTTATTACCCGCCATGGACCCACTGCATGCTAACTTTCAACCAGGATTTGCATGACTTAAAATCTCCCCCTCCATTTCCCCATCTTTTCTAACCATTCTGCCAACATACACAAGTTCATCTGGTCTAGTTTGGTCTAGTTTTCTCTCATTTAGTTATAATCTATTATTGTTGACTCCATTTTCCATGTGAAATAAATCTTGGGTCTTTTAAACATTATCTTTCAGCCCTGTCTTCCTTGTCCTATTAAGATTTGATGCAAGTCATTCTGATTCTCAGCCAAGAACACACTCTGCATGCTTAAATAGATGCACATTCACATCCTCAACCAAGACATCATTGTGATCTTTCCAACCGCATCACCCATCCTTGTTTGTTAACACTCTGAGCTATTTCTACAGTCCACCTATTCTTACACATGCTTTACTTCCATTCTCTATTGTTCCAGAGTCTACTGGAGTGGGCAATTATACATAAATAAATAATCATCATATCCACAATTGTTAATTCCATATTAGCACAGCATTCATAATTCAAGTCTATTCAGTTGATCATGCCTCCTTTGCTCAATGTTCAGCTAAAATATCTTACTGTTCTGACCTAGGCTTCCTGAGACAGTAAAAAGCACACAGTCCCAAAAACCCTCTTTTTATTTCAACAGATGTGAATTATGTTCATTCACAGCCCATAATGACTCACAAATAGTTTGTAAAGAGTCCAATGTAAATCTGCCACAATCTTTCGGGATAAGGCTGATAAGCACCCACCTTTATCTCCCTTGAAATGCTGCCAAAGACCTAATTGCCAATTAGCTTTGCAAGGCCACACAGAGCACAGAGTCAAAACCGAGCTTCAGAGTTTAAACCAACCAGAATGAACAAAGTTGCCTCCTGCGAAGGCTCACATGCCTTTGCTCCTCCTTTATGTTTTATGGGAGGGGGCAATCATCTCCAAGTGTCAGGCCTGTAGTTCTGTTCCTTTTAGGATCTTTGGCCTGCCACACTTTTTATTAATTTCCTATGCTGTTTCATTAGTGTAGTAGTTGGGAGGGGGGAATAGAAAGGAGTAGGATTGTGGAATGTATTGTTATGGATTTTCTTAGAAGCTCAAGGTCGTCTTTTGTCTCCGCACCTCGACACCTGGCCAGAAGCAGAGGGGTGTACATGCCAGCATGGAAGATGAAGATTGGACCATGTGATGAATTATGGGGTGTGGGGATAGATGATGAACTTTCAACTGGGTGAACCCACAGGATGTACATTAGAGTTGAAATTTCACAGCATAATGCCAACATGTCTGTCTTATTAAATTGGAGTTTTAAGGATAACTTTGCTTTGGACAATGATTTAATTCTGCATGATATTTGGAACGCTGACACCAAGCCTGACTCCCGAGTTGCCCCTTTTATCTAAACTGTTCTTGCCTTCTGGCAGCTCTGCGCATGCATGCACTGGGAACAGGCTCCCCCTGTTCCTCTGCCTTGCTAATGTCCAACTCTGGAGGCTCCGGAGGAAGCACATAACTCCCAGATGGCCCTGGCCCCCTCTCTGCCTCTGGCACAGACTCCTCGTCTGAGCCTTCCCCAGACTCCAGGACTGGCCCATGTTCCTCCCCAACCTCCTCACTGTCCAACTCTGCTGCTAGCTCTGCAGGCCACCGGTGGACCACAACACTTTCCCATATCTTACTGTCTGTCATCTCTTCTACCCTTTAAATCAAAATTCTGCCAACCCCTTCTCCAGGCACAGGCCAGAAACCCCTTGAGGGGTTCCACATTTATTCTTTCAAACTTTCCCTTTGTAGACAGCAATGCAAATAGTATTCTCAGTGCCCCAGATGGAGAACTTTCTGAAAGTATAAAAAAGTTAAGTTGGGTGGAGGGACGCCCATGTGGGTTGAAGCAGAAAATTATCAGCTTTGATTAGATTTGATATGCTAGTTTCTGCTCTATATTTCAGAGACTTCTCTTGCCTGCTATTGTTGCTAGAGTAACTAATGCAAAAAATGGATGTGAACTATTTTGTCCATTCTGGTTTGTTTGTAAGGATCTTCCCATAGAGCTGGATGATATCCATGCTGATATTTTTACAATGTGAGAATTTAACAAAGAGTTAAAGATGCAAATAGCTTTAAGATGTGGTTGTAAGTTTATGCTGCAGTCTTCCAATGAAACCATTTCCCGTTCAATGGAAGCCAACTGTTTCATGAACAGAGCTATCTGCCTCTTAATTTCTCTCTGTTTAGTAACATCCATCAATTTTGGCTTACTGTCCTATTCAAAGGTTTTGTCTCAGTGCCGACCGAAACAGGAAGATGCCCAGGTAGGCAGATTCCTATTCAAACGTAAAGCTTACCATATATTCATCTTCAAACTAGGACACAGTGTTATATAAAACGTGTTACATAATGATTTGGTAAGAATGTATGATATAATATATTCATAATTAGCACACCCACAAAAAACAAAGGGACATTCTTTTAAAAGGCTCACTTTAGAACAGGGACATATTACAGACACCTGAGGCACTTGAAAATTGCCCAAGAGATCTCCAAAAGCTGTCCCAAGCCTGGAATTTTTAATACTGCGTTTCCCCCAAAATAAGACTAGGTCTTATATTAATTTTTGCTCCTAAAGATGCATTAGGGCTTATTTTCTGGTTGGGTCTTATTTTCAGGGAAATATGGTACTGAATGCATCTGTCTGGCTGATGATCTTAACTGGGCCTTATTCGGGGGGGTAGGGCTTATATTACGAGCATCCTGAAAAATCATGCTAGGGCTTATTTTCAGGGAAACATGGTACAATGAAACAAGAAAATAATTAGAGGTATGATTTGCGTGCCACAACATAACTACATTAATTCAGGGTCAATAGCAATAGCATTTGTACTTATATACCACTTCACAGGGCTTTACAACCCTCTCTAAGTGGTTTATAGAGTCAGCATATTGCCCCCAACAATCTGAGTCCTCGTTTTACCGACCTCAGAAGGATGGAAGGCTGAGTCAATAAAAATATAAGGATATAAAGATCAATGCCTACAATCTGCCTCTGTTTTTTGACAGATATTTGTGGTCCCAATGGGTAAAGAAGAATTTTCTCTCAACATGGTAGCATAGTGGTTAGAATTCAGCATTGCAGGCTAACTCTGCCCACAGCCTAGAGTTTGATCATCCTGATGAGGCTCAAGGTTGAATCAGCCTCAAACTGAGGAGATAGGTTGCTTTTCTCAGAAGATTGCTTAACATTTCATAGTCACCTTTTTTACTTTATAAAAGTCACCATGTCTGGGGCAGGATGGAGAATAAGTCACTTTATTCTGTAGGAAGAAATGTCCATCTGTGTTCAGTTCCAAGGGTGGAGAAAGACATTTCAATGGTGAAGCAGAACCACCAAGCACGTGTGATTCTGGGTAGCTGGCCAAATGGAGTGGAGAGAAACATATATTTATACTCTCTCTTGGACCTTGCCCTAGAACTTGCTGTTCCTGTGCAAGAAATATATCCTATTGGTTGTCAGACTCCCAAGGGGGCATGTGGGGGTCCAGCTGAGGTTGTCTGAATTAAGGTTGGTTGAACCTTGCTGGGTGATGTAATATAGGGTCTTAGTTGTGCCATGTGATGAGCTCTGCTGATAGATAATCCTATCATGCCCCAGAGGGTCATATCTTTTGTCTTGTAGATAAGCTGGCATTAAAATATCTGCTGGGGGCATGGAGCTGGGCCTGAGTTTTTGTTTCCTTTAAGATTTTTATTTCTCTTTTAGGAGAAATATCAGGTGGCTCAATGGCTAAGACACTGAGCTTGTCGATTAGAAGGTCGGCAGTTCGGCGGTTTAAATCCCTGGCACTGTGCAACAGAGTGAGCTCCCGTTACTTGTCCCAGCTTTATACCAACCTAGTAGTTCGAAAGCATGTAAAAATGCAAGTAGAAAAATAGGGACCACCTTTGGTGGGAAGGTAACAGTGTTCTGTGCACCTTCGGCGTTTAGTCATGCCGGCCTCATGACCACGGAGATGTCTTCGGACAGCGCTGGCCCTTTGGCTTTGAAATGGAGATGAGCACCACACCCTAGAGTCAGGAATGACTAGCACATATGTGCGAGGGGAACCTTTACCTTTGCATTTTAGGGGAAATATTCTGCCTTTTCCTAGACTATTTCATTCTTCTAAGAGGGAAAGTTTTGGTAATTTTCTTCAATTTAAAAAAAAAACACTTGGGAGAAGGAAAATATGCGATTTCCTTAGTCTTTCCATTACCACTTTATTCCAGTTCCTTTTCTGTTTTTGCTTGTACTTCCTAGTTTGATACAGGTGTATAGAATTACAAAAGATTCCATTACATCTCCTTTTAATTAGTACTTCTCCTAATATTATATTGTATTATCTTGCAAACTCCGCAGGGGTCAGGAAGAAGAAACACTCCAAAGGAAAGCATACAAGCTGAAGTTAATAAAACAAAAAATTGGATCCAACTTAATATGGCCGTTTCTCCCTTTGAGTCCCCAAAATGAATATTAAGAATGTCCCTCAAAATAATTATAATTAGATTGCATTCTAACATTACCAATTGCAAAAGTCATGGTATTATTTTCAGCCATTGACCAGCCAGATACAACAGACACAAATACAAGGAAAACAGTAGAGTGCATTAAAAATAACAGCAGAAAATAAAACAGCAGAATTACTGAAGGGGAAGAGAAAAACAACATTAACTTGATAATGTACTGTAGATTAAAGAAATTACTATAGGCTGTGTGAGTTTTGCATTTGGCCGCTGGAGCAATTATATGTAAATAAATATTTGTATCATAATAGAGGTATATCTTTTGATGCCATGCCAAGCCCTTTGGCACCAAAGGGGGACTAACTCTGCATAGAATACAGTAGGGCCTTTTTTGACTATTTCCCTTCTATTCTTTCTCATAGAAAAATGCCACCAGCAGACATGTGCTGTCTATTTGCTGGCTATTGTCTTCACTGCCATCCTTTAATGAAATCCCACCTCCGGAGGGTATATAGTTTTATCTTGTTACCATTGTAAGCCACCTAGAGTGACCCCATAGTAAGATGGGTAGCCAATAAATTAGAGATAGATGATAGATAGATGTTAGTTAGTTAGTTAGTTAGTTAGTTAGTTAGTTAGTTAGTTGATAGATAGATAGATAGATAGATAGATAGATAGATAGATAGATAGATAGATAGATATGGGTGGGTGGGTGGGTAGGTGGGTGGGTGGTGATAGATGATGGATGAGAGAGAGGGTAGGGGTGCGTTGAGGGATTATGAATGATAGATGAGAGAGAGATGATAGATAGATAGATAGATAGATAGATAGATAGATAGATAGATAGATAGATAGATGGGTGGGTGGGTGGGTGGGTGGGTGGGTGGGTGGGTGGGTGGGTGGGTGGGTGGGTGGATTGATAGATGATAGATAAAGATAGATGATAGATAGATGATAGATAGATAGATGATAGATAGATAGATAGATAGATGATAGATAGGTAGGTAGGTAGGTAGGTAGATAGATAGATAGATAGATAGATAGATAGATAGATAGATAGATAGATAGATAGATAGATAGATAGATAGATAGATATGAATGCTAGATTATGGATGATGGAAGATGGATGATGGATGATGGATGATGGAGAGAGAGAGAGATGGATGGATGGATGGATTTTGAATGATAGATAAGCGAAAGAGATGAAAGATAGATAGATAGATGGATGGATGGATGGATGGATGGATAGATAGATACTATCTGTAATGGTGGAAACCAGAATGAGAAAAAAAGGTAAATGAACAGCCATGGTTTTTCATTGTTAAAAAATACTGCTGGGTCTTTTGTATTCTATCAAAAACCTTACCCACCCACCCTTTGGTACTCTTGAAATAAAGGCCTTTGTATCGCTTCCTGTTTAAGGCCTACCTTGCTTGCACAATCAGCAGTTAATCAGTCTTGAGGTTTGTTTCAGCCTAGAGACTTGGACCGGTTAAGCCAAATATTTAACCACCCTTTCGATTTCTAGTGTCCACTTGAAGTCTTTATCAGTCCACTTCTATTCGGGCTTGTCAGATCATAAATCCGTTGGCTGCAGACCCCTTATTCTTCCTCTAGGTATCAAAAAAAATATATGTTGCTGTAATTTATAAAGCACAAGATGACAGAATCCCCATTATGACTATTGTAAGTCAGTGCCAAAAGGTAATCTTGTTACAAATATCACCACCTTCTCATCTCTAGGATTTTCCGGGTGGTCTGGAAAGTTGATCCAAAAAATAATGCCACAAACAGCAACGTAGAGTTCCAGGGGCCAAGAAAGCAGATGTGTCAATAATTATTGCAAACTGGAAACAGATGTCAACCCATCTTGAATAATAAATATAATGAAAATATTTCCTTTGGTCTCTCGAGTCATTCAGCAGACTCCAAAAAAATAAAAAATAACAATAATTTTAAAAATATCCTGAAATCTTAAAAATACATCTCACTGAGTCTACATCTGGTCTTATTGTGTAGAAAAGATTCCCTCACAATCCCCATAGATCAGGGGTGTCCAAACTTGGGAACTTTAAGACTTGTGGACTTCAACTCCCAGAATTCCCATGCTAGCTGGGGAATTCTGGGAGTTGAAGTCCACAAGTCTTAAAGTTCCCAAGTTTGGACACCCCTGCCATAGATGATGAGGTAGGGTGCTTGTCATACCAAATGTGATTGCTGATCAGGTGAGCTCTTTCATTATTCCAGTTTTCTTGAATTGGGAACCCATCCAGAAATCTCTTTTGGATTTCATCTCTCGGAATTCCCAGCCCTTGTATACCTTTGGATTTGTACGGTCTACATCGTGAAAGGTGAGTCAGTTCAGGGAAAACTAGTTTGTACTTGGCAATATCTTTAATAAAAGGGTGATCCCGAAAGAGAATGGAGGATGAATGACATCTTGGTCCACTATTGCTGATAAACTATAAGGAGAAAAAACAGTGAATGCATCAATTATACAGGATTCAGATGCATAATTTTGAACCAAGGGTATATGCCTCAATGGTGATTTGGTTAATAGTTTCTTTATCATCTGTCTGTCTGTCTGTCTGTCTGTCTATCTTCTATCTATCCAACTATCCAACTAGACATCCGTACATCCGTCTATCCATCCGTCCATCCGTCTATCCATCCGCCCATCCATCCGTCCATCCGTCCATCCATCCGTCTATCCGTCCATCTGTCCATCCGTCCATCCGTCCATCCGTCCATCCGTCCATCCGTCCATCCGTCCATCCGTCCATCCGTCCATCCGTCCATCCGTCCATCCGTCCATCCGTCCATCCGTCCATCCGTTCACCCGTCCACCCGTCCACCCGTCCATCCGTCCATCCGTCCATCCGTCTATCCTACCTACCTACTTATCATCATCATCAACATCATCTATCTATCACCTAAACATATCTTGTCTCTATCCATCTGTCCATCTGTCCATCTATCCATCTATCCATCTGTCCATCTGTCCATCTATCCATCTATCCATCTATCCATCTATCCATCTATCCATCTATCCATCTATCCATCTATCCATCTATCCATCTATCCATCTATCCTTAGCTACCTACCTGTCTGTCTGTCTGTCCTATCTCTTCTTTATGTCTGTCTGTCTGTCTATCTGTCTGTCTGTCTGTCTGTCTGTATCTATCTATCTATCTATCATCTATCTATCTAATTTTTGAATATGGCAATATACAGAGTACAAAACAAAGAACAAATATAAGAAATAACAAAATGCTGTATAGAAGCATGAAAGAAATTTGAAAAAGGGGAAAAAATAGAAATGGGCCTTTGACCCTATTGAGTCATTATCATCTTAAACGTTTCCCATTTGTGTCTCACTTTTAACCCCCAAATCCCGAAATTATCAATTCTTTTTTTTTCTTCTTTTGAGATTTCTAGTCTTTCAATATATATATATATATATATTTATTTCTTTGAACAAGCAGACCATTTTTTCAGAGGCCTTCTTCTCCCTTTTCATTCATTTTCCTCGTGGTTGTTCATATCTTCTCAGACTTTCTTCGTCTGTGGTTACTTATTTTTGTCAGCTTGACTGTTTGGACTTGGAAGTAACCCTCTTGTGTGCTGTAATGTAAATGTAATGGAAAGCCCAGGAAGAAAATATAGATGTCAAAGGGGACAATCAGAGATTAGCCTTTCCATCCCTGGTCACTTCTAATTCCAGTTTTGCAATCCCATTATCCTAGTGCAGTTTTCCCTTTGACTTCTGTTCTTCTGAAATGTTCCAATCTGGTCATTAATAAAATATTTTTCCTCTAACTCAAAATACAGTAGTCCTCAACTTACTACCACAATTGAGCCCAAAATTCATGTTGCTAAGGGAGACCTTGGTTAAGTGAAGTGTGGCCCCTTTTACGACTTTCCTCACCACATTTGTTAAGTAAATCACTGTAGTTCTTCAATTAGCAACATGGTGGTTGAGTGAATCGAGCTTTCACCGTTGACTTGGCTCATCAGGAGGTTGCAAAAGGGGGTCACATGACCCGGGATTCTGCAACCATCGTAAATGTGAGTCAGTTGCCAAAGGTCTGAATTTCAGCCAAGTGACCACTGGGATGCTGCGATGGTCATAAGTGTGAAAAATGGTCACAAGTCACTTTTTTCCGTGAATGGTCACGAATGGTCACTAAATGAACTATTGGACTACCTGCATATCACCCTGAAATATTCACACGGACCAGATTTCGAAGACTTTATACATCCTGGGGGGGGGGGCGTCTCAAATCAAAGCAGTTAAAAAAGAAATTTCTGAGTCTTCATTTCCAAATCTTTGAAAAAAAAATGTTTAAGTGGGATAGAAGAAGTTGGATTCGGTTGACCCATGGCCAAAGAGTAGAAGCATGATATGAGCAATGCTTCTGATATTTATCTCCCGCAGTTTGTGAAGCCCCTGTATTAATGCACTATCATCCCAATTGATGCCATGTACAGTGTTCACATTATCAATTACCTTTTTTTTCATTTTGTCCATTGAAAAGTTCTTCTTTGTCTACTAATGCCAACATTGGGGATCCAACTTTTATCTTCCATCTCCCTGCAAACTCAGTTGGCTTTCTTCCATCTCTCCTCCTCTGAGACTATTTGCTACCCTCATCAAATTTCATGGGGTGTCTTCTTCCAGTTCCTCTCTCCAGAAAAGATCAACTGAATTATTCCCTTCTACCATCCATCTTCATACTGACACTCCTTCCAAAATTAGGCTCATTATAATTCTCTACCTCCTAGTTATGCCATAAGATATCTTTAAAGCCACAGCTAAACCATCCATGACCTTCTCTTTCCAGTTCCCTCTAATTGGAGATTTGTGATAATGGTTGGTAAGGCAAGTAAGCCTGGCTGGGAAAGTTCACAGCTGATGTAAAAAAAGTTTTTGCCCTGAGATATGTGTCTTAAATTGCTGTGTTTGCCCCAGGGTGCTGAAGACTGCAATCTTGTCAACCCCAAACAAAATATGCTTCTCAACAGTTTCTTCCAGGCGTTAGTAGCTGCCCTATCTTCTGCGGCTATTATTGGCCTCCTGAAATACTGTATTTTTCGGAGTTTAAGATGCACCGGAGTATAAGACACACCAAGGTTTTGAAGAGGCAAATTTTAAAAAAAGTTTTTGCACTCTACAGACCTCCCCAAAACGGCTCATTTTTTTGCAAAAACAGGACCATTTTTCCCCCAAAAAGGGCATGAATAGCCTTTAGGAGGCTTGCAGAGTGCTCCTGGGGGGGGGGGGGGGGCAAAATTGAGCAAAAAATTTTTTGTCCAAAAAAGGGCATGAATAGCCTTTAGGAGGCTTATAGAGTGCTCCTGGGGGTTTGGGGGCAGAATTGAGCAAAACGTGGCCCATTTTTCACTCATTTCTGCCCTCTCCAGCCCGCAGCAGCACTCTGCAAGGCTCCTAAAGGCTATGCACTGCTATTTTGGTGAAGGGGCGGGGGTTTCAGGAGGCAAACAAATGCTGTATTCAGTGTATAAGATGCACCTAGACTTTCAGCCTCTTTTTTTGAGGGAAAAAGGTGCACCTTATACTCCAAAAAATACTTTTTTGGAGTATAAGGTATTTAAATCCCAAAGGTGCTTTTCAAGAGGCAACTGGACTTTTCTTCATTTCAGTTCAGAGCTGAAGAAGCTTTTTGGCTGAGAAGTGAAACATCTTCCAAGGAAAACAAAGAAAGTCCAGTTGTCTTTTGAAAAAGCAACCATGACCTGGGTGACTGAGAATCTCCATAGGCATTCTACTTATTTAAAGTATTTATTTTCTACCTCCTGTAAACACAAGCTCATGTCTGGTCACCTCATGTCATTAAAAATACCAGCATATCCTCCAGAAATGTAGAGATGTTTTGAACTGACCTTTTGAGGACAAGACATATTTCAGCAGCTCTATGATTCCTATACAATACAATACAATACAATACAATAGTAGAGTTGGAAGGGACCTTGGAGGCCTTCTAGTCCAACCCCCTGCCTAGACAGGAAACCCTATACCGTTTCAGACAGATGGCTATCCAACATCTTCTTAAAGACTTCCAGTGCTGGGGCATTCACAACTTCTGGAGGCAAGCTGTTCCACTGATTAATTGTTCTAACTGTCAGGAAATTTCTCCTCAGTTCTAAGTTGCTTCTCTCCTTGATTAGTTTCCACCCATTGCTTCTTGTTCTACCCTCAGGTGCCTTGGAGAATAGTTTGACTCCCTCTTCTTTGTGGCAACCTCTGAGATATTGGAACACTGCTATCATGTCTCCCCTAGTCCTTCTTTCTCTTAAGCTAGACATACCCAGTTCCTGCAACCGTTCTTCATATGTTTTAGTCTCCAGTCCCCTAATCATCTTTGTTGCTCTTCTCTGCACTCTTTCTAGAGTCTCCCCATCTTTTTTACATCGTGGCGACCAGAACTGAATGCAGTGTTCCAAGTGTGGCCTTACGGTATGTGTCAAAGAATTACGCACATCCTTTGACTTCATTTTATATATAATGAGTTGGACATTAATTTCCCACATGTTAAGGAATGAGAAGGAGCTCCACAAAGTACTGGGATACCTTAGATAGTTCAACAGGCACTTTCTGTGACTGTTTCATGGTTGCCTCTTGGGAAACAAAGGCAACCTAAACAATTCCAATTTCAGTAGAACTGGAAAATCTTTCAGAGAGAATTATTCATGTCCTCCTTGGTTTTCTTGAGAAGAAGCAATATTTATTTTTCTGCACTGAATCTCTGAAAACAGCACCATCTAAACCAAGAGCTTGTCAAGCAAAATATTGTGGAAACCTACTAGAAACAAATTCCAGAGAGAAGTGGGTTTTTAAATATTTATAATGCCCAGCTTTGATCCTTATTTTGACAGAAGAATACCACGCTTTCTTCCATTTCCCTATCCGTCACTGCTCTCCTTTTCTTCTGCAAAGAATTGGGACGTAGACTGGAGCCGTAGAGATGGAGGTCAAGGTGTTCTACTTCGTGAAGGCCCAGCCTTAGTTGGAGAGCTATCAGAGAGTATCCTCTGGAGATAGATGACCTCAGGCGGTTGTTCTGACTAAGCCCTGTTCAAAGAAAAAGAAACATGAGGCGATTGCTTATCAACCATCTGGCAAAGATCATTCAGCTTCTGCGAAAATAAGTATTAGATCCCCATTAACATTTTTTTTGAGATTCATCTTTAAATCAACACTTAGACAAAAGCAAACACATGCTTTATGGAAATTTATGTTTCAAGGTGTGGAGGTGATTGCTAGCTCAGAGCCAAATGAATGGAGCATTTCTCGTGTGTGCTTTAGACCTGCTTTAGTTTCTCATGAGGACAAAGGAAAAGGCTGTTTAAGGGCTGCCAAACCATTCCATGACCAAGACCTACAGGTCTGAGAAGAGACCAACCTCCTCTGGGTCAGCCCTAGGGGGGCAGAGAACAGTCCAACCCAATTTCTTCAAATTCTGGACCATCAACTGGAAAGAGCTCTGATATCTGAAGATCCCAAAAGATTATTTTTTTAAGAACCAAACTTGGAAAAAGATCCATAGGTGAAACAACTCTGTTTACAAATGCTTCTTCTTTCTGGTTATGCCAACAACAATTATTCCAGTGCTTCCTGAATAGAACAAAGAAATGAAAGGAAAATGTTTCAGCTTGTTTGAAATATGAGCTTTAAAAAGTAAAATATGTTTGCTTTCAGGGGAGGTTTGAGCACTGCAACCTGAAGTTCAGGTGGCAGAAGGCAGAAGACAAAGTCCAAAGAAGGCCCAGATAGATTGGCACAATGTGTATATGCCAGCTTGTACATTTTCAGATGAATAGAATTGGGAAGTCACTGTTCATGGGAAATACCAGGGTAGGTGTCACCTCAGTGACACCAAGATCCCCAGTCTTATTTCCTGGGGTCCTACTTCTGAAATTGGATTTAGACTTGCTACTTTTCAGGTTGTAATATATATATATATACTCAGTACACAGATTAGTTATACTCTGGAAACAAATTTTGTGGAGGTAAGACACTCCTAACAACCCTTGGGGTGAGTGTTCTGTTAAGATACAGCCTGTTGTGCCTTAAAACAGCTTCTATCATACTGAGTTAAAATGGCTTCTACTGTACAGCGCTGTGGACTTGCCATGGTACCGGCTTGACAGTACTCCACAAGGGGCTCCCTCTGGTAAGGGGGAAAATCCAGGGGTGAAATTCAGCAGGTTCTGGAGCACCAGTAGTGGACATTTTGAGTAGTTCAGAGAACCAGCAAATATCACCTCTGGCTGGCCCCAGAGTGGGGTGGGAATGGAGATTTTGCAGTATCCTTCCCCTTCCACAACCACCAAGCCACGCCCACAGAACCTGGAGTAAAAAAAATTGAATTTTACTGGGAAAATCCAACATTAGAAATTGTGATGGTGTTCATGGAAGGAGGGTTGCGATAAATAAATACCTGGGAATACCGGGTTATCAGCTAGTTGAATATATTTTTCTGGCAGTGAAAATGACAATTCTCTGTGCATCAAAACATTTTGGCCATGCAAAATAACAAGTGTTTCTGGATGTTCTCCCACTTATCTGGTTTTTTGTAAGCGTCTTTCAGTCCGTGTAAGATTTTTTTCCCACTGGCCACATTAAATGGACATTAATATCAAATCTTTTTCCATTTTTTCCCCATGTTTAAGAATTTGCATACATCTTTCCATTCTCCCATTTCCTTTCTCCCAGCCAATGATTCCCCATCCATTTTTTAAAATTAACTTGTTGATGCTCTGGATCATTTTTAATGAGTTGCATTGGTGAAATTGCTAGGAATAATCCTAGCACAAAGCCAGGAAGCTATCCAGAAAGTGTAGAGGGTGGTGGGACCTTCCCCAGTGTTGGAAGAGATAGCCATCTGGTTCAGTTACAAGTGGGGAGAAAGACACTGAAAACATGGAGGCTGTTTGGAAAGATGGTTTATAGATGAACAGGACCACATGGGTTTGATGTCCTGGGCAGTTGACCACATGCAGTGGAGAGTGAGGGTTATTTATACCCTCACATGAGCCTTGCCCTTGAGCTTCCTGTTCCTGTGGCAAGGGCATGCATCCTATTGGTTGCTATCAGACTCCCATGGGACTATAGCTAACTTTGTTTGAGCTCCCAGGTTTGGTTGAAACTTGGAGGGTGATGCAATGTCCCCAGGTGGTTGTGCCATGTGGAGAGCTCTGCTGATAGATAACCCTATTATGTCCTGGCGGGTCAGGGATGGGTTGCTGCTGGCGTTACTGCCATTTCGCTTTGCGCACACTTTGCGCAGTTGCCTGTAAATAGTCCTGTGCATGCGCAGAACATTTAAAAAGGACAAAAAAACCATGCCGGCAATGACAGCGACAACCAGGGAACCAGTTCGGAGGTGTGGCCAGTCTGGGTCACTGCCAGTTCTGTGACCCAGGCCAACATTCCACTACCAGTTCACCCAAACCGGTGCAAACCGGTAGCAACCCACTGCTGGTGAGGGTCATATCTTAATTTCATCATCTGTAGCTGAAGGTCTTTTGTCTTGTAGATAGGCTGGCCCAATCCTGGCACCAAATATCTGCTGGGGGCAGAGAGTTGCAGGGAGCTGCTCTTTGTCTTTAAAAACATGTTTCTCCTTTTCTCATACAGGGAAATATAACATTCTGCTTTTTTAATATTTCTGTTACAATACCTTATTTTACAAAAAGGTTATCCCCTGTCGGAGGCATCTTGGGTTCATAGCAAAGACTGTAGGGCACCCCACCTGGTAGCAAGATTCCACGGCAGACATCCCACAAAACCAGGGGAAAGGGGTCCTTCAACTCCTAACTGTAATCCGTAGCTCCCCAGATGCTGTCTCTGTGGTAGGGGGGGGCAGCATGTCAGCTCCGGCCAGCTCAGAGGCCTTGAGCTGCCATTCAGGGAGGAAGAATTGGCCAGCTGCCAAGACTCACCATCCCACCTACACAAACTGAAGAAATTCATGCTAACAATCCATGATTAATTGCCGGGTGGTTTCACTCTGGGTCACAAGGTGAATGGGTATGCGCACACGTGGGACGTGGCTTATCTTAATTACCAATGTAGCTATAAAAGGTGGTGGAAAGCACCGGGTAGCAGGTCTGACAATGTATTCATTGCCTTAGTGCTTTGTTGGTCAGTTCGTGCCGAAGGAAGAATACAAACTGCATTTACAAACCCTTTCTGTGTTTGGCTGGTTTCATTAACCCTTCAGAACCTGACACCTAGAGTATTTCATTCTTCTAGGAGAAGGGTGGGTGCTAACTTTTCGCACCAGATAAAGTACTTGCGTTGGGGCCCAGGTGATAGGAAAAAGTTGAGCTCAAGTCATGGAATCTTTGAAGATATGGCCATCCAGTTTTCTTGACCACAATATGGCCTTTTTCCAGGATCTCTTTTCAAGTTCCTGGTTGAATTCCATATTTCCTTGAAATTCTCAAGTAAGTACGATTCAGTCCCGATCCTACTTAGCATTTTGAGGCCACTACATTTGACCAGGTACTTCCACTTAGTTGGACGAGGTAAGGAAAACACAAGAAAATAAATTCCCATGATGTAAGGACGTTTCTGGTCATGTGTATGGATTTTGCCCTATAGCTACTCTCATCTCTAGTTCATCGTGGTTAGCTTCGGAGCAGGATTTGTATCCTTTGAAGCTAGTTTTCAAATTACAGCTAAAGGAAAAGAGGGAAATGTTTTTTTGTTTTTTTTTTTTTGTGAGAGAGGAAACAGTCAGTCTCTATCTAGAAATATTATGTCTACATCAGCCTATTTAAATCCAAAATAGTGGCAAGTAATAGCTTCCACTACTTTTTTTTTTAATCAAGAGTAGGAACAAGTGAATTGAAGTTGATCCCCATAAAGTACTTTGATTTCAATAAAAAAAAAAACAAGTATTTATTTAAATTCTATCCAGCAAGGGCAATTTAAATTCTATCCAGCAAGGGCAAGAGATTAACAGTGACTTAGACTTGTGGGACGCAGTGGCTCAGTGGCTAAGATGCTGAGCTTGTCGATCAGAAGGTTGGCAGGTCAGCAGCTTGAATCCCTAGCACCGCATAACGGAGTGAGCTCCTGTTACTCGTCCCAGTTTCTGCCAACCTAGCAGTTCGAAAGCATGTAAAAATGCAAGTAGAAAAATAGGGAACATCTTTGGTGGGAAGGTAACAGCGTTTTGTGCACCTTCAGCGTTTAATCATGCCGGCCACATGACGATGGTGATGTCTTTGGACAGTGCTGTCTTTGAAACAGAGATGAGCACCGCCCCCTAGAGTCGGGAATGACTAGCACATAAATGCGAGGGGGAACCTTTACCTTTATCTTAGACTTAGAATACGTTTATTGTGACTTTGAATGTACACTATTTGGCATACATTAAAATGAAATGTCATTGCATATACCTCTCAAAGGGTCTCCACATCCAAAATTCACTACATAGACATGATAAAATACATACATACATAATAATTAAATAAACAAATACAAAATCTGCACAAATTTGGTGGAATGTGTCCACAACACATCTAATAATGGACTGTCACCAGATGTATATTGTTAGTATTTGCATGTCTACTTCAGGAGGGTCTCCTAACCTGATGGCTGGGGAATTCTGGGATTTGAAGTCCACAAGACTTAAAGTTGCCAAGTTTGGAGATCCCTGGTCTCAAGGATCCAAGCTCCGGACTGATACCAGTCAGAAGCAACGCACTTGAAGGCAAACTGGGTTTATTCAGCCGGACTCAAGCAAGCATTGAGTTCATTTAGCAACAAAACAGCAGTCAGTAAAGTCTGTTTAGCAAAATCTGTTTGATACAAAGTCAGCGCTGGGAGCGTCCACCTCCCAGCTGCCTTAAATAGGTGAGCCATGCCTTTCCACTGTGCAGGCCTCACCCAGGTAGCTCACGTGCCGCAGCTCCGACCCAGCTGATCGTCAGCCTAAACAGCTGCTGGCGCATTCCTGGCTTAGCCACTCCTCCGCGCCTCTCAGCGGAGCTCCGGTGTTTCCTCTGTCGCCGCGAGGCTGCCGAGCTGATCATTTGTGTCATGTTTGCCATGCTACAGCTAGGACTTATTCAGACACACACACCCATCACTGGTGCATTCTTGAGACAACCCCCCATCCAGGGGTGGGTTCTGGCTTCTTCTACTGCTGGTTCGGTCAGGGACACACTTGCTTGATGTGTGCTATGCACGCATGCACAGTAGGTAAAAAATGCTTCTGTGCATGCGCAGAAGCAAAAAACAAGATGGCAGTGCCTACGGCACCACTGATAGAACCAGTTCAGGGGTGTGGCCGGCTGAGTTACTACTTACTCGGCCGAACCGGTCCAAACCTCTGCCCCCATCACCCAAGTTCCGCCCCGCCCCACCCCGCTGTGGCAAGCCCGGGACATGGCTCGACACCTGATCTATATGGGAAGAAGAGCAAAACCATTTGCCAAACTACCAAAGAAAAACTTATTTTTGAATTTTCCCATTTAATTATAAGTTTTTCCAAAGTCAGTTAGTAAGGACGAGTATATTTTATTCATATCAACTTTTGCTCACACTGTTAAGAGAAGATAATTATGTTTTATGTTCTACTGACATGCAGTGGCGTGTATTTTTCTCCTACTCCTGTGGCACATGCCAACATGAAGGGAAAATTTGCCTTATTAGAATATGTTAATTAACTTGCATAATTTTTTAATTAGCAAGAACGGGGACTAGAAAAATAACATTGTCTATATTTCATCTTCTTCATGTTATTTTGGTAATTATTGTCTCTGTGATAACAAAGAAAAGGTTTTAAGCAACTTTCAGCTTTATCCTTTCCAGCTGCAAAAGTACACTATTAAAACCAATGTTTAATTAAATTTACATTGCTTGAAGCAGTTGTTTAATCATAAGACAATCAATGTGTGTTTCCAAAAATCTTCATAAACAAGAATCCTTTTAAGTAGATGGTATGCTTGACACATTATCCCAGGCATAAATCATACCGTGTCTTAATTTTTAGCCCTTAAGAAATGTTTGCTCTTACTCTACAAAAATGGACTTGGTCACCACTCAAATGGTGTCTCACTGTCTTTTTATTAGGCAAACGCGAATCCATGAAGTCTATCTGCAAAAGACTATCCACCTTTGCATCACAGTTGCCCCTGTATTTGCTTCATCGCTTGCCACGAGTGAATGAAGATTGCAAAACCTTTGTGTTCATGCAAACTGCAGTTGCAAGAACATGTTCATTGGTAAGCTAAGGAAGAGTCATAATTTGCCGAATTTTGATCGTGTGACCATGGGAATGCCGCAAAAGTCATACGTGTGAAAAATGGTCATAATTCACTATTTTCAGTGCCCTTGCCACTTGGAATGGTCCCTAAATGAACTCCTGCAAGATACCTGTATTCCAGGGTATCTCTTTCAGTCATTCCAATATTTTGAATGTCATTAATCCTATGTTGCCTATTTAGCGGTAGGTCATCAAATAAGTATCAATTCAACTGGTTCAGAGTGATGGGACACTATTTTGTCTGAAGTCTGCTGATGTTGATCATCTGGCCTGAACTGAATAAGCTGTTCTGGAACGGGATGTCTTCCTATGCAGAGCAGCATACTCTCCTTTGCACAATCAGGTGTCACAAAGGTGATTCGTCATGCCACCCATTAAATTCTTACTCCTCGGTTATGAAAACGCCTCTCGTTGCAAAACTATCTCCTTGTCTGCCCATGGCAAGACTATGAGGAAATGCTGGGGGCGGATGAAGATCTCAGCAACCTCCAAAATAAAAGAGAGAATATAAGTGGGATAGAAATCAGGAGTAGCCTTATGGGGGAAAGAATCAAGTTCGGCAAATGCCATTTTGAATGTGGGGTATAGAATTTAATTACACTTGAGCCCAATGGAGAGAAAAGAAAGGTTTTGCAACATAGAGAAAAGCAATGTTTTAGCTGGAGGGCTAAAACATAACAGGAACGGATGCAGGGATTGGATTTGTCTAGTCTACTGAAAAGAAGGACTAAGGGTGACATGATAGCAGTGTTCCAATATTTGAGGGGTTGCCACAATGAAGAGGAGGGTCCCCTTTTTTCCAAAGCACCAGAAGGCAAGACAAGAAACAATGGGTGGAAACTAATCAAGGAGAGAAGCAACCTGGAATTAAGGAGAAACTTCCTAACAGTGAAGACAATTAACCAGTGGAACAGCTGGCCTTCAGATGTTGTTCACCACCAAAGGTTTTTAAGAAAAGACTGGACAGTCACTTGTCTGAAAGAGTATAGGACAGTGATGGTGAACCCTTTTTGTAACGGCATGCCAAAATTGTCTGTGCACGCACTATTGTGCACGTGGGTGCTACACCCACAATTCAATGTGCCCCACCCACCTGGCCATGTGGAGGGGAGGAGTTTTCACCCTTCCTAGGCTCTGGAGGCTTCCCTGAAGCCTGGGGAGGGTAAAAATGGTCTCCCCTGGCCCTCTGGAAGCCCAAAAATAAGCTGGCCCTCTGGAAGCCCAAAAATAAGCTGGCCCTCTGGAAGCCCAAAAATAAGCTGGTCCTCTGGAAGCCCAAAAATAAGCTGGCCCTCTGGAAGCCCAAAAATAAGCTGGCCCTCTGGAAGCCCAAAAATAAGCTGGTACATGCATGCTAGAACTGACAGCTCGCGTGCAAGCAAGTATGGCTTCGGGTGCCACCTTTGACATGCGTGCCATAGGTTCACCATCATGGGTATAGGATCTCCTGCTTGAGCAAGGGGCTGGATTAGAAGATGTCCCAGGTCCTTTCCAGCTCTATTGTACTCCGATTCTAAGCAGAAATTACCAGACAGTGAAAACAATTATCCAGTGGAACGGCTTGCCTTCAGAGGTTGTGAGTGGCCCATCACTGAAGGCTTTTAAATAGAGACTGGACAGCCACTTCTCTGGAATGATATATGGTCTCCTGCTTGTGCAGGGAGTTGCATTAGAAGACCTCCAAGCTCCCTTTCCAACTGTGTTATTCTATTCTGTTCAGTTGTAGCACAGCTGCTGAGTCTGCTTCCTATTTTTACTGCTCTCTGGCTTTCCAAAGGAGAACTTCCACCACCTCCCTGCATCCCAACAGGGTGCAAACAAAAACATTATTCAGGATGTTGAAAAGGTCCATCCTGTAACTTACACTCCCTTTCTGTGGGTGCTACTTGTGCCAATTGTAACTTGATGGTACAGTTGGCCAAAAATGAAGCCATTGCTTTGAATCAGCCTTCGGGTGAATGCAAAAAATTGTTAAATTAAATTCAGCTTCCCTCGTCTGATTTTTATTCCTGCGTTATAGCAGCGACATGTATAATTCAACTGGGAGTGGCAGTAAAAGGAGAGGTGGCTATATAAATTAAATGCTGTCTCCAAATGCTATTTTTCAAAATGAATCACGATTCAAAATTCACTGCAAAGTTGAAGCTTGGGGAGAAAAAAAGTTCTCTGTTCTTTATGAAGCGAAGGACGAGAACCACTTGGGTCCCTTTTAGAGAAAATATTTCTGGGATAAGAATTTCAATGCAATCATTATGGGCAATGCTATGGAGGAGCAGAGAGTGTTACTTGTTGACAGGGAAGTGAGCAAGCAGTTTACAGCTGTTCAGGAGGAGGACTTGGAGGGGGAATTCTTCTGCCTGGATGTTGAATTCCTAAATGCCAAATATGGACTTGACTGAATGGAGTAGATAGATTGACAATGACATGGCTAGTACAAGCTATTTAGATCAGTTCTGAGTTAGTACAGCTGATCAAAATGTTAAAAATATCTCATCCAGGATCAAGCTGCAAATAAGCAATAGAAAAAATGAAGAGAAGCTTAAAGGAACGGGTACAAGGCAGATCAGGATTTTGTTTTGAGTATTTTGTTGAATGACTGACGTAGCAATAATCCCAACGATTGTCACCTTTTGCTTCAAATCAGATTATTGGGGCAGATGTGCCCTGTGGTGGTCCCAAAGGTGCTACTTCAAAAGGCAACTGGATTTTCTGGTTTTTCTTTAAAGACGTTTCGCTTCTCATCCAAGAGCTGAAGAAGCTTCTTGGATGAGAAGCAAAACGCCTTCAAAGAAAAACCAGATAGTCCAGTGGCCTCTTGAAAAAGCACTTTTGTGACAATTATGACAGAGGTGATATTCAGCCAGTGCTGACCGGTTCTGGCGAACCGGTAGCGGAAAACTGGCAATTACCACCTCTGGCTGGCTCCGCCCCCATCTATTCGCTGTCTCCAGAGTCCCAGCTGATCGGCTGGGTCTTCTTCTGTTGCCCTGCACAGGAGAATGGAGCTGGAAAGCAGGTTAGTTGGGTGGGGTGGAAATGGAGATTTTATAATATCTTTCCCCCTGGGAATGTGAATCCTTCTCCTGCCAAGCCCACCAATGCCATGCCCACAGAACCAGTTAGCAAAAAAAAAAATTGAATCCCACCAATGATTATGACCTGGACGACTGAGAATCTCCATAGACATTTATGCTCCATATGGATTAACCAGGTGCACGGGGATAAAATTTGGCTCAATAACTATGGAGATTCTCAATCATCCATGTCATGGTTGTCCCACAGCAACCAACTGGCTTTTCTTAGGTTTTTTTTTCCCATCATCCACTTGATCCTGGATGAAATATATTTCACATTTTGATCAGCTGTACAAACTCAGGAGTGACCTAAGTATGCTGTAGTAGGCATGAAATTGGTTTGCTTCTCTTCTGAGAAGTTTTAGAACTGGAGCCAAAACTGAAGAAGCTTCTGGGATGAGAAGCAAAGCCTTTTCAAGGGGTGGGGGGAAAGCAAGAAAGTCCAGTTGCCTTTTGGAAAAGCATCTTTGGAACAACAAGTGGGGTCTTGAAGGTCTGCAAGTCTGAAGTCTCTCACTGAACTGGACCACAGAGAGTCCCTCTGTCTTGACCTTGACATCAGAGGCAACTTCTGGAAGAAGGCAGGGTTGAGAAAGATGGCATATATGAAGATAACAATAGCACTTGGACTTATATACCACTTTATAGTGCTTTTACAACCCTCTCTAACCAGTTTACAGAGTCAGCCTCTTGCCCCCAACAATCTGGGTCCTCATTTTACCCATCTTGGAAGGATCGAAGGCTGAGTCAACCTTGAGCCTGGTGAGATTCGAACTGCCAAATTGCAGGCAGCCGGTGTTGCTGGCAGAGCTGCCAGCAGAGTCAGACAGTGAGGAAGTTGGGGAGGAACATGGGCCAGTTCTGAGGGCTGAGGAAATCTCAGATGAGGGCTCTGTGTCAGAGGCAGAGGAGGAACTAGACAGCAGCAAGGCAGAGAAACAGATGGAGCCTGTTCCCAGTGTGCGCATGTGCAAAGCTGCCAGAAGACAAGAACAACTAAGAAAGCAGGGTTGACTTAAGAGTAAAGCCACACCTTGGAGGTGATTGGCCCCTCCCAGAGGAAACAAAAGAGGAACAAATGGGGAGTGGGCTTTTGCAGGAAACAATTCGTTCATTTGGTGGTATCAAGCATGGAAAGTTCTGTTGGTGACTATAAGAGACTCTGTGTCAAGTTTTGCTTTGCCCTGCGTTTGGAAACTAGTTATCTGGCAGCGCTCCAAGCGAGATAAGGTTCGTGTTGATAAATATGCCTCTGAAAGACTGTCTGCTAAAGCCTTGCTGACTATGAAAGAAAGAAATTCACAGTCATGTAAATAAAAGAGGTTTTGTCGGGACCAAAACTTTGCTTCTTGCTTTCTAAGGAAGACTGGATCAGAACAGCTGGTAGTCAGCAGAAGTAGGCTGCAGTACTGCACTCTAACCACTGTGCCACCCTGGCTTATAAAGATGACATGAAGATTAAAAATATGTATTACTCAATGATAAATTCATCCACTCTGGTGCCTTTCTGTTTTCAGAGCTTTGCACTTGTGCCATCTCAACATCCCTCTCTTAGCATGCTGACAATTTCCTCTGAATGCTGCTGACTCTGTTCCTATTGGCACTGAAGCATTGACCAGGCACAGAAAAATGCCATAGAATATTAGTTCATGGGTCCCATTGTTAGCTTCCAGCTCATACTCCAAGGTACAAACTAAACATAGATGGAACAAAAAAGGGCACCAGTTTAGAGATGTTTGCAAGATTGACAGCCAATTCCTGCAAAACCCAGAGTAACTCATATACCGTATTTTTCGGAGTACAAGAAGCACTTTTTTTCCTCCTAAAAGAGGTTGAAAATTTGGGTGCATCTTATACTTTGAATGTAGCCCTGCCCACCCATCGGCCCCTACCCTTCAGCCTCCATGCGTCCTCTTCCTGGCTGCAGAGATTGCCACCGACAGTGGCTTGTGTTTTTGGGCTCTGTGTGTTGCATTTTCAACCTCCAAATGCTGGTCACATGGTGCATTAAATGGCCTACCCGGAACAGCTGCTGCGTTCTCTTACCCCTTCCCTGCTTTGCCTACTTTAGTCACTGGAGCTCCTTCCGAGGATCAGCTGTGCTTTTGAAGCTGTTTTTCAGCCTAAACATGAGCTAAGTGATCTTCCATGCTTTGCCTGCTCTTCTAATTGCTGCTCCCTCTGACAATCAGCTGTGCTTTAGAAGCACAGCCCCCATCATCCCCAACCTCAAAACCAGTGAGCGAACTAATGTGCTGAAGCTGACCAGTCTAAGGACTAGCCAATCCTTACCTGGTAAGCAGATTTTTCCCCCTATTTTCCTACTCCCAAAAACTAAGGTACATCTTATACCCTGGTGCGTCTTATACTCCAAAAAATATGGTAAATGTTTCCAAGAACACCTGGTAGGTTGAGGTGGTTCTAGTTCTAGCCAATTTGCTTTAAGAGGAATTGCCTTACATCTACAAAACATGACAATCGCTTTGATTCTGAAAAATGAAAGCAAGTGATAACCTTGTCTTTCTTCCAGTGAACACGGAGTCAATACATCGTTAATGTTTTTAATTGTGTATCTTATATCTTTTGTCTCTCAGTTGCTTCCAAGAAGAGTGTCCACCAACTGATTTGGGTCTACCTTGACCAAACCCAGAAAGCTACAGGGACACCATTAAACCCAGTGGTGGGTTTCAAAATATTTTACTACCGGTTCTGTGGGCATGGCTTGGTGGGAGTGGTGTGGCTTGGTAGGTGTGGCTAAGTGGGCATGGCAGGGGAAGGATACTGCAAAATCCCCATTCCCTCCCCACTCCAGGGGAAGGATACTGCAAAATCTCCATTCCCTCCCCACTCCAGGGGAAGGATACTGCAAAATCCCCATTCCCTCCCCACTACAGGGGAAGGATACTGCAAAATCCCCATTCCCACCCCACTCCAGGGGAAGGATACTTAAATATCTCCATTCCCTCCCCACTCCAGGGGAAGGTTACTGCAAAATCTCCATTCCCTCCCCACTCCAGGGGAAGGTTACTGCAAAATCCCCATTCCCTCCCCACTCCAGGGGAAGGATACTGCAAAATCTCCATTCCCTCCCCACTCCAGGGGAAGGATACTGCAAAATCTCCATTCCCTCCCCATTCCAGGGGAAGGATACTGCAAAATCTCCATTCCCTCCCCACTCCAGGGGAAGGTTACTGCAAAATCCCCATTCCCTCCCCACTCCAGGGGAAGGATACTGCAAAATCTCCATTCCCTCCCCACTCCAGGGGAAGGATACTGCAAAATCTCCATTCCCTCCCCATTCCAGGGGAAGGTTACTGCAAAATCTCCCTTCCCTCCCCACTCCAGGGGAAGGATACTGCAAAATCTCCATTCCCTCCCCACTCCAGGGGAAGGTTACTGCAAAATCTCCATTCCCTCCCCATTCCAGGGGAAGGTTACTGCAAAATCTCCATTCCCTCCCCACTCCAGGGGAAGGATACTGCAAAATCTCCATTCCCTCCCCACTCCAGGGGAAGGATACTGCAAAATCTCCATTCCCTCCCCATTCCAGGGGAAGGATACTGCAAAATCTCCATTCCCTCCCCACTCCAGGGGAAGGTTACTGCAAAATCCCCATTCCCTCCCCACTCCAGGGGAAGGATACTGCAAAATCTCCATTCCCTCCCCATTCCAGGGGAAGGATACTGCAAAATCTCCATTCCCTCCCCACTCCAGGGGAAGGTTACTGCAAAATCCCCATTCCCTCCCCACTCCAGGGGAAGGATACTGCAAAATCTCCATTCCCTCCCCACTCCAGGGGAAGGATACTGCAAAATCTCCATTCCCTCCCCACTCCAGGGGAAGGATACTGCAAAATCTCCATTCCCTCCCCACTCCAGGGGAAGGATACTGCAAAATCTCCATTCCCTCCTCACTCCAGGGGAAGGATACTGCAAAATCTCCATTCCCACCTCACTCCAGGGGAAGGTTACTGCAAAATCCCCATTCCCTCCCCACTCCAGGGGAAGGATACTGCAAAATCTCCATTCCCTCCCCACTCCAGGGGAAGGATACTGCAAAATCTCCATTCCCTCCTCACTCCAGGGGAAGGATACTGCAAAATCTCCATTCCCTCCCCACTCCAGGGGAAGGTTACTGCAAAATCCCCATTCCCTCCCCACTCCAGGGGAAGGATACTGCAAAATCTCCATTCCCTCCCCACTCCAGGGGAAGGATACTGCAAAATCTCCATTCCCTCCCCACTCCAGGGGAAGGATACTGCAAAATCCCCATTCCCTCCTCACTCCAGGGGAAGGATACTGCAAAATCTCCATTCCCACCTCACTCCAGGGGAAGGATACTGCAAAATCTCCATTCCCTCCCCACTCCAGGGGAAGGATACTGCAAAATCCCCATTCCCTCCCCATTCCAGGGGAAGGATACTGCAAAATCTCCATTCCCTCCCCACTCCAGGGGAAGGTTACTGCAAAATCCCCATTCCCTCCCCACTCCAGGGGAAGGATACTGCAAAATCTCCATTCCCTCCCCACTCCAGGGGAAGGATACTGCAAAATCTCCATTCCCTCCCCATTCCAGGGGAAGGTTACTGCAAAATCTCCATTCCCTCCCCACTCCAGGGGAAGGATACTGCAAAATCTCCATTCCCTCCCCATTCCAGGGGAAGGATACTGCAAAATCTCCATTCCCTCCCCACTCCAGGGGAAGGATACTGCAAAATCTCCATTCCCTCCCCACTCCAGGGGAAGGATACTGCAAAATCTCCATTCCCTCCCCACTCCAGGGGAAGGTTACTGCAAAATCCCCATTCCCTCCCCACTCCAGGGGAAGGATACTGCAAAATCTCCATTCCCTCCCCATTCCAGGGGAAGGATACTGCAAAATCTCCATTCCCTCCCCACTCCAGGGGAAAGTTACTGCAAAATCCCCATTCCCTCCCCACTCCAGGGGAAGGATACTGCAAAATCTCCATTCCCTCCCCACTCCAGGGGAAGGATACTGCAAAATCCCCATTCCCTCCCCACTCCAGGGGAAGGATACTGCAAAATCTCCATTCCCTCCCCACTCCAGGGGAAGGATACTGCAAAATCCCCATTCCCTCCCCATTCCAGGGGAAGGATACTGCAAAATCTCCATTCCCTCCCCACTCCAGGGGAAGGTTACTGCAAAATCCCCATTCCCTCCCCACTCCAGGGGAAGGATACTGCAAAATCTCCATTCCCTCCCCATTCCAGGGGAAGGTTACTGCAAAATCTCCATTCCCTCCCCACTCCAGGGGAAGGATACTGCAAAATCTCCATTCCCTCCCCACTCCAGGGGAAGGATACTGCAAAATCTCCATTCCCTCCCCACTCCAGGGGAAGGATACTGCAAAATCTCCATTCCCTCCCCATTCCAGGGGAAGGATACTGCAAAATCTCCATTCCCTCCCCACTCCAGGGGAAGGTTACTGCAAAATCCCCATTCCCTCCCCACTCCAGGGGAAGGATACTGCAAAATCTCCATTCCCTCCCCATTCCAGGGGAAGGATACTGCAAAATCTCCATTCCCTCCCCACTCCAGGGGAAGGTTACTGCAAAATCCCCATTCCCTCCCCACTCCAGGGGAAGGATACTGCAAAATCTCCATTCCCTCCCCACTCCAGGGGAAGGATACTGCAAAATCTCCATTCCCTCCCCACTCCAGGGGAAGGATACTGCAAAATCCCCATTCCCTCCTCACTCCAGGGGAAGGATACTGCAAAATCTCCATTCCCACCTCACTCCAGGGGAAGGATACTGCAAAATCTCCATTCCCTCCCCACTCCAGGGGAAGGATACTGCAAAATCTCCATTCCCTCCCCATTCCAGGGGAAGGTTACTGCAAAATCTCCATTCAGGGAGGCAGAGACTAGATGTGGGTGGGGCCAGTCAGAGGTGGTATTTACTGGTTATCTGAACTACTCAAATTTTCCGCTACCGGTTCTCCAGAACTGGTGAGAACCTGCTGAATATCACCTCTGGTTTGCCCTGACTGGTGCTTGCCTAAGAATGGACCACCTGGCCATCAGAAAAGCCCAGGAGTAGATGAGAAAGGAAGTCTCCAGCTTCACAGACCAAGGCCACAGAAAAGATCCTGACACAGAGCTATCAAGAAACTTGGGACTTTGGCTGTACTCAAAGAATTGTTTACCTTTACAATACATGTAACCAACCCATGGAGCTAATTCCTTTACTCCCTCTCCGTTCCTCTAGGCAGAATGGTCTAGAATTTCATTCTTCTGACGCTTGGCAATGTTCTGATATTTACTATAAACTTACTTGCTGACAGTTCAGGCTCATTTATTCTAATACCCGAGTTCTAAAAAAAAACAAAAACACTTAATTGTTCAATTATCTCTTTTATGCTTAGTTCAAAAGAACTGAATGTACTCATACTAAAGGTGTAGGGAGGCCGGGGGGGGGGGGGGATTGCTTTGGAGAAGCTGCTAAGTTCAGCTCCTTCATGTGAAACAGGAAAAGCAGGAAAAATTGCTTCAAAATAATGCCGAGCTGGAGTGCTTTGGACAAGTACCCAAACAGGGCAGGCTCCAGATAAATAAACTGAGACTACAGCTAAGTTAGCTTCTCCCTAACCTGTTCCTCTTTGGATCTCTTGGGACCAGAAAGGGGGAAATAGAAGTCTTAGAAACAGGAATCACACCAGTCCAAGGGTACTATGGAATTTGGGCAGCATCTCTTGAATTAAGTACTGAGATATGAAGCTATCCTCCTTTCTAGTCATAGCAGAATTACAGAACAGATAGAAGGGATCTTGAAGGTCTTCTAGTCCAACCCCCTGCTCAAGCAAAAGACCCTGATACCATTCCAGAGAAATGATTGTCCAATCTTGTCTTAAAAGCCTCCAGTGATGGTGCATCCACAACTTCTGAAGGCAAGTCATTCCGCTGATTAAGTGTTCTAAGTATGAAGACATTTCTCCTCAGTTCTAAGTTGCTTCTCTCCTTGGATTAGTTTCCATCCATTGTTTCTTGTCTTGCCTTCAGGTGCCTTGGAGAATAGGTTGAGCTCCTCTTCTTTGCGGCAGCCCCTCAAATGTCGGAACACTGCTATCATTGTCAGCATGCTGAGGAGTCATACTCACTTCATTGATACATATTTTTTGCAATAATATAGGGGTCTTTGCCTTTTTCCAAAGTCCCATCCCCAACTTCCCAGTTTTGTTACAGAACCTGAATTTCCTGGTACACATGTGGACTTAGGACCACAGTTGGGACTGGAATTTCCATTGCAAGTCAATGTGGCCATAAGGTGAGTCATCAACTCAAGCTTTACAGTGATCATTAAGCAAATTACCATGGTTGTTAAGCACAACACATTATTGTTAATTGAATCCATTTCTCCAATTGATTTGGCTTATTGGAAACTGGGTGCAATGAGCAAAACCTTCAGAAATATGAACTGTTGTCTCCTACGACAACCACTCCCCTTTCCTTCTATTTATTCCCCAGCCAGGAAGGCACCATTCAGCGTCCATGTGTGCTTTGCTTCCTGAGTCGACTCCTTGTCCTCCATTGTTCACCTCTCCTAACTGCTCTACGCATATGTGCATCTGGAACAGGGCCCAGCTGTTCTTCCTCCTCACTCATATCAGCCTCCAAAGGCAGCTGCCTCTCCATTAACTGAGAAATGTCAGATGGCCCTGGGTCTCTCTCTGCATCTGACGCAGAGCATCCATCAGAACTTCCCCAGGCTCCAGAACTGGCCCACGTTCCTCCCCAACCTCCTCACTGTCTGAGTCTGCCACCAGCTCCACTGGCAGCTGGTGGGCCACAACACCATGGGCAATTTTCCTGGGGCAACTCACCAGGTGACAATTCACCATAGCCAACTCGTCACGGAATAACTTGCCCTGGAACAATTCGATGTAATGATTTGAAATAATTTAAACATTCACTTTTGTCATTCACCTTTCATTTGGTCCCTCCTTTTGCATCCTTTCTCTAATGATTCTATTCCACCTTTATATATATATTAGTTTAACTTTTGTCCCGTGGCGAGTTGGCCACAGTGCGTTGGCCGTGGCGATATCCTGATCATTCCGCTTGATAGGGCTTCCTCCTTCCTCTCCTGCTATTCTGAAAGCACATTCAAACATGCAAGATTACAACAGTGTTTTTGGGGTGGTAGGGGAGTCCTTAGGCAGCCTCTCCCGGAGGATTAATCTTCGCGGCGGTCCCAAGAGATGTGAATGAGGAAAGGCTGTTCCTGTCATATTTGCAACTGTTGATTTAGGAACATTTAATCACACACAGGAACGATTCTTGGGTGTCAAAAGCGAAGCCATTTCAGATTACCTGCCACAATACCAGGAAAGCAAGAGTAAAGGATTACTAAAGAATGTCTTTCTCTTCTTCTGCTATTACATACCAGTCTTTGTGCATTGCATCGGCCTGCGAAGACCTACAAGCTTTGTTATTTTAGCTGTCATCTTTTTTTAAAAAAAAAAAAACTTTTATCATTTAGTGTGTTTTTTTCTTTATGTTAGAGCCTCATGATTCATTCTTGCTTGGCTACCACACAGTTTTCCACCCACATAGAAAAACATGCCAAACCTCTGAGGTTTTGCAATATTCTTTTGTAGCATAGCTTTTATCGGGCAATCAAGTCAATATTAATGTAATTTTTTTCTTCTTCACGCAAAGAGCAGACTTAGCTGCCAAAGGCACACAACAGCTCACTGAGTGATAAAATAAAGTATTGATAGTTTCCCCCCTCTAAAAATTCAGCTGAGATATTTCCCAAAGAAATGCGGGTTTAATTTGTTCGTGTTAATGTGGACTGGGCTAAATGGAGACGTTCATAAGGATTTCATCCTAAGGACCCAGTCTTAAAATGCACTTATTGGCGTGAAAATTCGATCCGATATCATTAGAAGGTTGCAAAAACAAGCAGGATTGTACCCAGAGGTAGCATTCAGTCTGTTATGACCAATTCGCCCAAACAGGTAGCGGAAATTGCAGGCTTACCTCCCCACCCTGGCTCTATGCCGTCCTATTTAGGCATTTTTTTGAGGCCAGGCACATATGTGGAAGGTGCGCATGTGAGCAAAGCCCATGCGCGGAAGGCCGGGTGCGTGCGTGGAAAGGGCATGTGCATGGCAAACCGGTGGTGACCATATGTGAAACTCACTGCTGATTGTTACCCAGACTTTTTGTTGGGAAGATAATTCTCAAATTATAAAGAAGCACAAAGAAGAGGGAGTCAATATATTCTCCAAAGTACCTGAAGGCAGGACAAGCAGCAATGGATAGAAACTAATCAAAGGGAGAAGCAACCTAGAACTAAGGAAAAATTTTCCTGACACTTAGAACAATTAATCAATGGAATGACTTACCGCTAGAAGTTATTGATGCTCCAACACTGGAGGTTTTAAAGAAGAGATTGGACAACGATTTGTCTACAATAGTATATGCTCTCCTGCTTGAGTAGGGGATTGGAGTAGGAGATCCCCAAGGTCCCTTTCAACTCTGTTATTCTGTTGTGGGAGAAAGAACTAATAGTTAGGGCAGGAAGGGACTCTTACTTTAGTTAGATTTGCACTGCAAAGCACGAAAAGTCCTTCTTGCATTTAATATCTTTTAATTTTTGGTAAAACCAGGATGCTTTAGGGGAGACTTTCTCTGCCCCTTTGCTTCCCCACTTTTTCGCCACAGGAAAAACCATTGAGAAGAGCTCCAAGATGGAGAACCATGGTCTGAATCGTGACTGGTGGTGTTATGGCTATCCAGGAAAGGCTACCAGATGTCCATCAAGGATACTTGTCTCCCATCCTTTTCCAGAGTAATGGTGGACCCTTTCCACTCTTATGGTTCTATGATGGAAGGAGTATATTGAAACATTATACCAGTGGTGGGTTTCAAACATTTTTAGAACCTCTTCTGTAGGTGTGGCCTGCTTTGTGGGAGTGGCTTGCCGGCCATGTGACTGGGTGGGAGTAGCTTGCCAGCCATGTGACTGGTGGGAGTGGCTTGCCAGCCATGTGACTAGGTGTGCATGGCCAACTTGTAAAGTGTGGTGAAACTCACTTAACAACGCTCTTGTTTAGCAACCAAAATGTTGGCTCAGAAACTCCGGCATTTGAAGCACGCAAGTCTTAAAGCTGTCAAGTTACAAGGCCCCTTGCACCCCTAACCCTTTAGAAAAAAACCCCAGGGGTGTTCAAACTTGACACCTTTAAGACTTGTGGACTTCAACTCCCAGAATTTCTCCTCCAGTCATGTTGGCTCAGGAACTCTGGGATTGAAGTATGCAAGTATTAAAGCTGTCCAGTTACAAGACCCTTGCACCCCTAACCCTTTAGAAAAAAAAACCAGGGGTGTTCAAACTTGACAGCTTTAAGACTTGTGGACTTCAACTCCCAGAATTCCTCCTCTATGTCTTCATCTTGATGATGGGTGGACGGGCGAAGGGAAGGAGATGGAACTGGTTCTAAATGGCCCTGTACATTTGAGCAACCTCTTCTATGGAAGAGGTTAGAACTGGCAGGAACCCACCCCTGCATTATACTGAAGGATGTCAACATCCAAGATACTTCAGAAGATATTCTTTGTAGGAACATCTAATACAAGGTAAATAGAGGTGGTATTTAGCTGGTTCGGACTGGTTCACCCGAATCGGTAGTGGAAATTGTGCCACTCCAGCAATATGCTGTCCTATTTAGGCACATTTTGGAGGCTGGGCGCATGCGTGGAAGGCTGGGCGCATGTGTGGAAGGATGGGTGCATGCATGGAAGGGGCACATGCACGCAAAGCAAGCAGGCATGTGTGTGCTGGGTGAGCCGGTGGTAACAAAATGTGAAACTCACTACTGAAGGTAAAGTTCAATCAGCACTCTGATTATTACCAAGCCAGAAGGCTAAACAAACTTATGGAATACCCATCAAGGTTCTAATCAAGCTATGCCAGCAAACCTGGAGAATGACACAATGGCCAATCAAATGGAAGAGGTCAGTCTACATTCCAACACCAAAAAAGGAGACTTTAACAGATTGTATAAACTGCCCTACAATATCCTTAATTTTCACATGCTAGGGAAGTAATGCTTGGGATGGTGGAATTAGAGCCCTACATGGAAAAAGAGACGCCAGATGTTCAAATTGGCTTCCGAAAAGGCTAAGGGACAGGAAACATTATTGTTGATGTACACTAGATAATCAAGAAAGCCAAAGAATATCAAAAAGAAGTCACTATGCGTGCTTCATCAATTATAGAAAAGCCTTTGATTATGTTGATCACTTCAAGCTGTGGAACGTGCTTAGACCTAGAATATCTCATTGTCCTCTTGAGAAACTTATATTCAGGTCAGAAAGTGACAGAACATAGTGGAACAGACTGGCTCTAGGTTGGCAAAAGAGTGTAGCAAGGCTCTCCCCTCATTTATTTAACTTATGTGCTGAATATATATTAAGGGAAGCTGGATTGGAAGAAGATAAAAGTGGTTTCAAAATCAGAGTAAGAAATCCAATCATCTATGCTATGTGGATGACACTACCCTGAAAGCCAAAAATGAAAGAGCTCTGGAAGCTCTCGTGCTAAAAGTCAAAGAGCATAGTGGGGAAAACATGGGGCTAAATTAAATATAAAGAAGACCAGATTAATGACAGCAAATAGAACAACCAGCCTTTGAACTGACAATGAAGATTATGCAATGATGGATGACTTTTGCCTTTCAGGATTAACCATCAACAGCCAAGAAACAAGCAGTCAAGACTTGCACTTGGTAGGGCAGCCAAGAAGTTCTTGGAAAATATCTCCATATATTGTGATGTGTCTGTGCCTACAAAAACCAGCATTGTGCAAACCATGGTATTCCCTATAACATCTTCCGGAAGCAAACTTTGGATTTTTAAAGACTCAGGATAAGAAGATTGTTGATGCCGTTGAATGAGGTTGTTGCGGAAGACTCCTGAGACTGTTGTGGACAGCCAAGAAAATAAACCAATGGATCATCAAACGAATCATTTCTCACATGATGCACACAATGCACAAATGACCAGGATCAAATTATCCTCCTTTGGACACATTATGTGAAGACCAAGCTGTTTGGATTAGAATCTAGGAGAGCTCACCATGGCTAATTCATGGTCACCAACTCTCTCCTGCAACTCACTGCAAGATAACTCAATGCAAGATAACTGTAGTCTAGACCTGTTCCTCCTTTAATATTTTACTAATATACAGTAATTAATATTATTATAATTAATACCATTATTAATACAATCCTAATAAATCTAAGAAAACTAAGAAAGGAGGAAGAGGTGGACAGAGGCCCTAATTATATTAAGAAAGGAACGGGTTTAAAATACAGCTATCTTGCATTTTTCCCATAGTGAATTGTTCCGCATGAGTTGGCTGCAGTGGTTGTATTCAGCCGGTTCGGACTAGTTCAGGTGAACTGGTAGTGGCGACCTGCGGGTAGGCCCGCCCTGCCCACCCACCCTGGCTCTATGCTGTCTTATTCAGCCACATTTTCTAAGCTGTGTGCAGGCGTGCAAGCTGCTCACGCGAGCAAAGAATATGCGCGAAAGGCATGTGTGCTCGCAAAACAAGCATGCATGCATGGACGCTCACCCTTTCGGTGCACAGCAAACCGGTGGTAAAACTATGCAAAACCCACCTCTGGTTGTCCCACAGCAAGTTGACCATAGTGAATTGACCGTAGTAATGAGTTGACTGTGAGTTGATCATGATTAAGAGAAAGAAGGACTAGGGGAGACATGATAGCAGTGTTCCAATATCTCAGGGGTTGCCACAAAGAAGAGGGAGTCAAACTATTCTCCAAGGTACCTGAGGGTAGAACAAGAAGCAATGGGTGGAAACTAATCAAGGAGAGAAGCAACTTAGAACTGAGGAGAAATTTCCTGACAGTTAGAACAATTAATCAGTGGAACAGCTTGCCTTCAGAAGTTGTGAATGCCCCAACACTGGAAGCCTTTAAGAAGATGTTGGATAGCCATTTGTCTGAAATGGTATAGGGTTTCCTGCCTAGGCAGGGGGTTGGACTAGAAGACCTCCAAGGTCCCTTCCAACTCTACTATTGTATTGTGTTGTATTGATGAGTTGCTCTCAGCGAGTTGTCCCATTCCACTGGAAAAGCCTCTAGTGCTAGGAAACATGGAATGAAAGAAAAGAAGAGGCTGGACAACAGCAAGACTCGAAGAACAAGTTAGAGGTAGATCATTATGGAGAAAATCAAGCTACGTGGTCACTAGGAGTCAAAAATGACTCGATGGCACACAGTCACTCAAGCATGATTTTAAGTTTATTGTTCTCTTGGGTTGGGGACAGCAATCAAAGCAGTGGTAAAGAAAGCCGTGTCTCCATCTTCTGGTCGGTATATCTTTAGAGGCATCTCCTTGGCGGCTGCAGGAAACAAAATGGTGGAACTTTCCTAGAATCTAATGCTATGATGTTGGTCCTTGTGATTCTTGGCCATATTCTTTGATTTCCACCAGCTACAATTATACCATTATTAGATACACATTTCTAAGTCAAAGAAGATAAACAGGTGCTACCTTTTCCCACTGGATTAAACATGTTGCTATGGAAATAGAACCCAAGGACAGTGAAGCCAAAGGTGAAGGAAGACTATAAAACAGGAGTGTCCAAACTTGGGAACTTTAAGACTTGTGGACTTCAACTCCCAGAATTCCCCAGCCAGCTGGCTGGGGAATTCTGGGAGTTGAAGTCCACAAGTCTTAAAGTTCCCAGGTTTGGACACCCCTGCTATAAAAGAAGACAAGCCCAAGCCAAAGGGAATAGATTTGTACAATTCAGGTGTTTGGCAAAGTGGGTGGGTTTTTAAAATTAATTTACTTCACTGTACAAAACCTATTACGGTCAAAGTAAATATCAAGCAACGTAACATAGTCCAACTCATTAAGTAATATTGGAATTTCTTTTTTTTAAAATAGTATTTATTGAATTTTCCAACATTTAAAACCCAAAACACAAATTTACACTTTTAACAGCTTTTCCATATCGGTATCAATTTCTTTCGTAACAATCCTATTTACAAGAATTCTATCTCTATATCACTATCCTATGTTATATCCTTATTTAAGTTATAGTGACATCTACTCACATATCAATAACATATATTTCTCATCAATTTTACTTTCTATATATTATACTTTTACAATTTATACCTTAAGTTTTATGTTTATTCTCAAACCAAGAATACCATCTATTCCAAATTTGATAGTACTATTTGTTCCCTATCCTTCATTTCCATAAACAGTCTATCCATTTCTGCACATTCATAAATTTTCATTCTTATAATTAGGTCTGGAGGAGTATCTGTTGGTCTCCAATTCTGTGCTAGAATGATTCTATTTGGGTTAATATATGTAATGTTATGTATTGTAATTTTCCCCCATTTTCCCATCAAAAATACCCAGGATAAACCATTTCGACTTCACTTCTATCCTCTGTTCAGTTATCTCTTCCAGCCACTTTCTTATCTTACACCATAGTAATATTGGAATTCATAATGCAATATTGAACATACAGCCTTATTAAAATTGAGGGTATTGTTAAGACTGGATGAAATACAGACAGAGATCTGGATTTTACTAAGTAAGTTTAAATTCTGGGTATGAACTTTTACACATTGTCTAGGAAACTATAAAAACCCTTCAGCAAAATGTCCATGTTAGTTTCAGCCTACAAAACTACTAAACCACATTACTCAGGCCTATCAAAGAGAAAATATAAAAGATGACAGCACAGAGATTTATTTCTATTCTCTACCTGCCCACATTAAAGATAATTGTTTTCCAAACTGGCTACTGCCCATTGTGTGGACTTCAGATCCCAGAATCCTCAGCAAGGACCTTTCTTTTTGAAGAAGTCACCCTAACTTGATTCTGAAATGTGAAACCATTACGCAGTTTGCTAGGGGGAAATGGTTACCTAAATCCACCTTTCAAGTTCCATATATCTGAGATGGAATGATGTAGGGGATGACCAGGCTGAGCCTAAGGGTGGAGTCAAATGCATCATAAGTCATGAGTCCAAGCACACCCACAAGATTTCTAAGTCCAGCCTACCTTGAATGCCTTTTTATTCCCCCTCATTTCCCTTGACTGTTAGTAGGTCAGATTCTTGCGGAGAGCTTAAGCTTGCAATAAATCTTTATATTCATTTGAACTGCCTGATTTCCCTGGCACTTGACAATCAATCTGTGCACATTTGTTTACCTACAGAGAAAGAAGTAAAATTTCCTCTAAGAAAAGACTTCCTGTTAGGTATACTCTTGTTAAATGAATCACAACAGCAGGTGCATTCTGGAAACAAATATAAACTATGACTAGCCATGGTGATAAATTCAGCAAAATAACCAAGATAGAAAGAGGGATGCAGTAGCTCAGTGACTAAGACACTGAGCTTGTTGATCAGAAAGGTCGGCAGTTCAGTGGTTCGAATCCCTAGCGCCGCATAATGGAGTGAGCTCCTGTTATTTGTCCCAGCTTCTGCCAACCTAGCAGTTCGAAAGCACGTAAAAATGCAAGTGGAAAAATAGGAACCACCTTTGGTGGGAAGGTAACAGTGTTCCGTGCTCCTTCAGCATTTAATCATGCCGGCCATATGACCACGGAGACGTCTTTGGACAGCGCTGGCTCTTCAGCCTAGAAACAGAGGTGAGCACTGCCCCCTAGAGTTGGGAATGACTAGCACATATGTGCAAGGGGAACCTTTACCTTAACCAAAAATAGGACTTCTGCAGTATAAGGGACCTGGAAATGGAGCAAGGGTTGTTTAGGGAAAAGGCAGCCCTGAACACATTACGGCAACCAAACCAAAAACACACCATATATGGAGAGAACCTAACAGCTGTGGTGGCACAGTGGTTAGAATGCTGTACTGCAGGCTGCTGCTGCTGACTGCCAGCTGCCAGAAGTTCAGAAGTTTGATTCTCACTGGCTCAAGGTTGACTCTGTCTTTCATCCTTCCGAAGTCAGGAAAACGAGAACCCAGATTGTTGGTGGCAAGAGGCTGACTCTGTACACTGCTTAGAGAGGGCTGTAAAGCACTGTGAAATGGAATATAAGTCTAAGTGCTCTTGCTATCTGTTGGGGTCAGAGAAATGCCAGCAGTCTAGGAATGAAAGTCAGAAAGGTGCCCTCTGTCAACACCAAGTTACCACTGTTGGTCTTACTTCATTCCCTAATGTTATGGGTTTTCAAATGCAAGCTTGCTCTCTGCCTAAAGAGACTCATGATACCAATGATTAGTTTTCTCACTCATGACATAACCTTCCTTTGGTAACGTTCTGGAAGCTCTTCCAACTCTATTCCGAGAGGTCATATATTCATGAAAATTTCTCATTAACACTTGCCGCCAAGGGGGGGGGGGCGAGGTCATCAGAAAAGCCCCCACAGCAGAGTCATTTTCATAGGCCCCTTCCTTTGTGCACCAGAAATATGTGGACAGAAACTGGGACTCTCCACGCATCAGAAAGGCGCACTTGGAAGGCTTGCTGAATTAGGGATTGGGTTGATGAGATTTGATTCAAATGATACAATGTTCTCTCTGAGAGCAGCATAATTACCAAAGTGGAGGTGGGAAAGACTTGCAGGAACCAACTTGTACTGGTCTCTCTGGATAAGGAACATTTCCAATTCTCATGCTTATGTCACTGATTCCTATCTCTCAGTGAGTAAACACTGCTATTTTGTACTTCTCCAAATACTTAGGATTCCGTCCTGCAACCACGGGAGTGGATCCAACTTCTGAACCTGATCTCAGACAGGATCGTACAGTTGTCGATGCGACAGGGCGCAAATAAGCACCACACTTAACAGACAAAGCCACTAAGATAACTTCATCTCATTAATGGGGACTGTTATGTATTGCGTATAGATAATAATAATAATAATAATAATAATAATAATAATAATAATAATAATAATAATAATAATAATAATAATAAATATTTATTTCTTAGCCGCACCCTCTCCCGAAGGACTCGGGGCGGCATACAATAAAACATAGGAAATAAATATATAGACAAACATACATATAACAAAAACGTATACCAAGACATATACATATACAAGGAGGAGGTGAGCTGATGAATAAAAACAATTAAAAACACAATGTTTAAAAACCCCTAAATAATTTAATACAATTAAAATACCCCAAATAAAAAAAACCGTCAGGAGCGATATAGTTGGATCAAAGTTGAGCCAGGCCAGCTACTTGAAATAGGTGGGTCTTGAGCTTTACACGAAAGGAGCGGAGGTCAGAGGTAGTCCTAATATCTGGGGGGAGGTCATTCCACAGGGCTGGGCCCGCCACAGAGAAGGCTCTACTCCTAGGCGCCGCCCCCCGGCACTGCCTGGTGGATGGCACCTGGAGGAGACCCTCTCTGTGCGAGCGGATTGGTCACAGGGATGTATGGGGCAGAATACGATCCCGCAAGTAACTAGGTCCTGAGCCATGGAGCGCTTTGAAGATAGTTATCAAAACCTTGAAACGCACCAGATAGACCACAGGAAGCCAGTGCAGCTCGCGCAGGAACGGTGTCACATGGGAGTACCTAGTACTCCCCATAATTACCCGCGCGGCTGCGTTCTGGACCAACTGTAGCCTCCAGGTGCATTTCAAGGGAAGCCCCATGTAGAGAGCGTTACAGTAGTCCAAGCGAGACGTCACCAGCGCATGAGTGACCGTGCGTAAGGCGTCCTGGTCCAGTAGGGGGGACCGGGACGTCCAGTAGTTGACTGTTGAAGTTCTCAGTCTGGTCCTCTGTTGGAGAGGGAGGATACTCTCTCCCAAGGGTGGGCTTCAAAAATTTCAGCAATGTGTTCTTTGCCTGGTTGCTGGGTGGGCATGGCCATGGTGGGCATGGACTGGTCACCCTCCTGCACCACAGCCGGGGGGGGCATTTTTGCCTTCCCCAGACTCCAGAGCAGAGATGGGTTCCTACCGGTTCGGACGAGTTTGGCTGAGTAGGTAGTAACTTGGCTGGCCACGCCCTCGAATTGGTTCTATCGGCAGCGCCTATGGCACCGCCATCTTATTTTTTACTACTGTGCATGCATGCATAGCTGCATCAAGCAAGCAAGCATTTGAAGTGCATGCACACCCAAAGGGCGTCCCTGAGTGAACCAGCAGTAGAGGAAACCAGAACCCACCCCTGCTCCAGAGGCTTTCCTCGAGCCTCTGGAAGGGTGAAAACTGCCTCCTCCAGGCTCCAGTGGCCTTCTGGGACGCCCATTTTCCCCCTCCCTAAGCCTCCGCACAGGCCCTGCACTTACCTTGCATCCAAAATGTGCTGTGTGAAGACTCCAGGGAGGGGAGGGGTAGGAAGGGCATGGCAGGGTGGGAGGGGCCAGCCAAGGGTGGGATTTGGAGGTTTTCTGAACCAGCCATAATGTTAACTACAGGTTTTCCCGAACCTGAACAAATCTGTAGCAGCCCACCCCTGCTCTCTCCTCTCCAACAGAGGACCAGACTGAGAACTTCAACAGACAACTATACACAATAACTGTAGCAAAAGCTAACTTGCTAAAAAAAAACATTTTTTTTTAAAAAGTATATCATCAAAACATGGTTTTTTTTAAAGATAAGGTATGGCATTTAAATAATCCACTGAAACTATTTGACCCAAAAGAGCATTACTTCTCTTTTTCCTTTCTATGCTGATCAGAGTCCAAGATTTTTCAAGACCTGTTCTTTGGTGGGAGTGATGTTGGAACATAGAAAGTTGTGAATTGTTTTCAGAAGTTTTATTGCCGCCTCCTTAAAAGGGGAGTGTAATAAACGTGTGGCACAAAGTAGTCAAACATCTAACTACTTTTGAAGTTTTTATAACTTTAGAAGGTTAACTTTCTGCTAATTGACTAACTTTTCTGAAGCTATAAATGTCTAATATGTAAAGAAAACTGGATGGCCTGAATATATGATTATCCAAAAATCAGTTACTGTACATAAATCACTATTGCGGTATTGTCAAAAACTTTTAAAGTACATTTATTGCTTCCATTAGTATTGGAAAATCAAGGGGTACTGTAATCTCCTCCCTAGACTGAGAATTAAACTTAGTTTGGATAGAGGTGGGGAAAGCTTCAAACGCTCACAATATTTCTTCCTTTTCAAGTAAACATTCTATCATTATACGAGTACAAAAGAAAATCTTATGTACCTGTATTTTTTGGAATATAAGACACACCTTTTTCCCCCAAAAGGGTGAAAATCTGGGTGTGTCTTATACACTGAATATAGCATTTTTGGCCTCCCGAAACCCCACCCCTTTCACAAAAATGGATGTGGGTTTGGGAGGCCTGCAAAGTGCTCCTGGGGCCTGGGGAGGGCAAAAACAAGTGAAAAATGAGCAATTTTTTTGTTAATTCCCCCCCCCAGCCCCCAGAAAACAACAAGGTATGCAGAGGGTTTGGGAGGCCTGCAGAGTGCAACAACCTTTTTTTAAATTTACCTCTTCAAAATCTTGGTGCGTCTTATACTCCGGTGCATCTTATAGTCTGAGAAATATGGTAATCTGATATACATGCATGGAATTTTCCAGAATCTGATACATCACATTGATCACTTCCCAATCACAAGAACTCTTGCACTGCCATGGAATAGGGTGGATGCTTCTTTTCACACTCTATAAAGAAGCATCTCCACTAAGTCATTGATCTGTGGACTATCACATGAAGAAATAAAGGGAACATCTCAAGCACCACAATTCCTAGTGTAAATTTTAAGGCATTTTGGCAACCATTACTTCACTGAATAATCTAGAAAAAGACTAAGGCAGAAGAGGAAAAAGGAGAAGGAGGAGGAGCAGAAGAGGAAAAGAGGAAGAGGAAGAAGAAAAACTATATTTAATTATATTTATTATTGTTTGTATAGTTTTAATTTGGTACCTGTGCACCACCCCGAGTCCCTCCAGGGAGAGGGGGCGGTCTAGAAATCAAATCAAATAAATAAATAAAAAGAAGAGGAGGAGGAGGAGGAGGAGGAGGAGGAGGAGGAGGAGGAGGAGGAGAATTAAAATATTGGTTCTGAACCTTCTCACCTTCCATATTTTCTTCAGTCTCTTCTGCTGATCTTCTGGTTTGTCACTTTCAAGCCTGCAAAGGCGACATGTAAATATTTAAAATAGGTCAATTAATGAGTATAACCATTGTATGTCAGCCTTCTTTTTCCAATAAGTTTCCCATCTTAGCCTTACAACAATTTAACATGGAATAAAGTTAGCTGCTCTTTAGAAGGCCAGATCCTGAAGATGAAAGTCCATCTAATGAGAAGGAAAGGTTCCCTGGAGAAGAGTCTAATGCTGGGAAAGATGGAGGGCAAAAGAAGAAGGGGACGACAAAGAATGAGGTGGCTGGATGGAGTCACTGAAGCAGTCGGGGTGAGCTTAAATGGACTCCGGAGGATGGTAGAGGACAGGAAGGCTTGAAGGAACATTTGTCCATGGGGTCACAATGGGTCGGACATGACTTCGCAACTAACAACAACAAAGTTAGCTGAGATAAATCAAATGATGCAAGAAGCTATTTTCCTGTCCTCAAAAAAAGAAGAAGGAAGCATCAGATCCTTGCAAACCATCACTGCCCAAAGCATCTGAAAGAAGAAACAGGCTTAGGAAGCTTCTCTGCGTGTTTTCCTACGTTTATCTTTTTTAATATGGTCTTAAAATGAAAGGGCTAGAGACTCCAGAGCAACACAATTCTTCGTCTACCTGAAGAAAACAGTTATTGAAAGCCAGATTGGAACTGGGAATAGCTGTTTGACCTTCTGAGAGGAACACGCACACACGCGCACACACATACACACGCAGCTTGCATACATTAAAGACTCAGGAACCAAAATGAAGCAAAGGATGTTGTAAGAGAACTTGGTTTGCAGGCTGGATTGTGAATACTATGACTCATTTGTAGACATACATGTGGAGGAGAGGAAGGGAAAGTTCATTCACAGGGCTGGTTTCGAGAAGGGCAAACATGTTAGCTGCCTTATCATTTCCTAGTTTGTCTACTCTTGTTAGATAAAAGCCTAAACCGATAGGAAAGGTGTGATAAATGAGAATTATATGTGAATAGCCAGAGCCCGATAAAAACTAGCTCCTTACCTTGAGACAATAAAATCACCCTCATCATCCCAGGAGAGAATCTGGTTCAAGAGGCCTTAGATTCTTAATTGCCCCCACACACCCTTCACACAACTGAGTGGGATTCCAGGAAATAATCTTGGCATCCTGTTGTGCCATTCAAAGGGCCCACCTGCCCGGCCCTAATATAGCCTGTCCTGCTTTGCAGAGATTAGCCAATGTTGGTTAGATGCTATCATTGCTGTGGTAGAGATTGATTATGAATATGTGTATTAAAAATGTTATGAGCTGGGAAGGGAGGGAGGGGATTTTGCAGCAAAGTATCATGCTGTTGTGGCCCACCAGCGGCCACCCGAGCTGGCAGCAGAGTAGGACAGTGAGGAGGTTAGGGAGGAACATGGGCCAGTCCTGGAGGCTCGGACGAGGGCTCTGCGTCAGAAGCAGAGAGGGGGCCAAGCCTGTCTGGCAGTTCTCAGCTGCATTCAGAGCTAGACAGCAGTGAGGCAGAGGAACAGCTGGAGCCTGTTCCCAATGTGTGCATGTGCAGAGCTGCCAGAAGAAAAGAACGGCTAAAAAATCAGAGTCAATTTGGGAGAAAGGCCACAGCTAGATGGTGAATGGCTCCTCCCATAGGAAATGAAAGAGGAGTGAAAGGGGAGGGGGCTTTTGCAGGAAATGATTTGTTCATTCATTCGTTCATTCATTTCAGGAGTATGAATATCTGTCTGTGAATCTCAGAGAGTCTGTGCCAAGTCTTTCCTTGCACAGCACTGCGTTTGGAAAATATTTACCTGGCAGCTTTCCAAGCTAGATAAGGTCTGTGGTCGTAAATTCACCTTTGAAAGACTGTTTACCAGGCCTTTGCTGAATGCGAATGAGAGGAATTCACATTTGCCTAATAAAATGGGTTTTGTTGGGAACAGGACTCTGCTTCATGTTTTGTGGGGAAGACTAGGTCAGAACACATGGAACTGGAATCAAGCAAAATCAAATTTGCACCCAACTGGTCCTGACAAAGGTGCGTCCCCTCCATGTTTCTTAAGAGGACCATCTTATCTATGGAGCAGAATGTGCTTCTGTGGACATAACAATACACTCCGCCCATCCCCCAAATCCTTTCTCCTGATTCCATCCGACCACAGTGCAGAAAATAGGATCCTATTTGACCATTTCCAAGAGCAGATTGTATTTCCAATGAGGCCCCTTCTCATTCATTCTCACATCTTTGATCTGCTTTTGACATTCCTTCAAGAAGAAGACACTCAACTGGTCGGGCTCTTTTCAAACTAGGAAACACTTTGAAAGTTGTGTTTCAGGAGCTGTCGGCCTGAGGATTAAACTACACAACACACCAAGATTTTCAAAATGTCACAAATGTTGGATCGATAGTGAGCAAAACCAGGGGTGGGCTTCAAAAGTTTCAGGAAAGGGTTCTCTGCCTGGGTGCCTTGTGAGCAAGGCCATTGTGGGTGTGGCCTAGTCAGCCTCCTGCACCACAGGGAGGGCGGCGTTTTCACCTTTCCCAGGTTCCGGAGGCTTTCCTCGAGCCTCTGGGAGGGCAAAAACTACCTCCCCTGGGCTCCGGAAGTCTTCTGGGAGACCCATTTTCCCCTTCCCCAATCCTCCACACGGGCCCTGCATTTACCTCACATCCAAAACAGGACACGTAGAGACTCCTGGGAGGGGAGGGCAGGATGGGGTGGCCGGGGTGGGATTTGGAGGTTCTCCAAACCAGCCATAATGTTAGCTACATCTCTAAGGCTGGGAACTGGCCCATTTCTGGCCTTCCGGAACTTCTGGGAGGCCCTTTTTCCCCCCTCCCCAAGCTTCCGTATGGGCCCTCCACTTACCTCACATCCAAAACGGGCCATGTGGAGACTCCTAGGAGGGGCAGGGTAGGGTGGGAGGGGTGGGGTCGGAGAAGCCAGCCAGGAGTGGGATTCGGAGGCTCTCTGAACCAGCCATAACATTAGCTACAGGTTCTCCAAACCCGGGGCGAACCTGTAGCAGCCCACTCCTGAGCAAAACTCTTCATCCTGCAATTCCCCCTCGAGTTCACAAAGTATTAACTTCAATACCATTCCGGGCAGAATGAGGGTGATAAAAAAAGACTCCAATCCTAAAATTAAACTGCAATCCTAACCATATTCGCAAACTGGAAGCTCCTTTGAGGCTGATGAGCCTCTCTTAGGGGTAAACCTGCTGCAACGAATTGATCTATGGGAGTCATAATATTTGTACAGGTTTTTTATTATCATAGACTTTATTAAAGAATGTTGCTACAAAACAGTCCATCGCATAACATAAAATGATCCCTATGAAAACACAGAATAAATAATGTGTTTGCGTCTTGAATTCTTCATTCTGTGACTTGCTGCTCTTTTCATCCTTTCCAAAATATCAGGCACAAAAACATGTTCGAGGAACACGCCTGAAAAGTAACCAAGTAGTTTTTAACTCCTGGTATGCTTTTATTTGAGTGAAGGATTCTTTGAAGGCTTATCAACATTTCCTTCTTCTCCTCCAGTCTCCAAAGACAAATGGTGTCAGCTTTTGTGTACATTTGAAGACAGACACCATGTGAGACAGGAACAGTGTTCACAGCACATTCTGACTTATCTCATTTGCCAGCAAACCAGGGATTAATTATCATCATTCTTTTTTTCCCTCTTGTCCTTCAACCTTCATTCCCCCTACTTAAATCAGTATAGAATAGAGTTAAAGGATTCCCCTGTCCAGTCATTTCCAACCAGTGGTGAAATTCAAATCTTTTTACTACTGGTTCTGTAGCTTGGCGGGTGTGGTGTGGTGTGGTTTGGTGGGCATGGTTTGGTGGGTGTGGCAGGGGAAGGATCCTGCAAAATCTCCATTCCCACCCCACTCTGGAGCCAATCAGAAGTGGCATTTGCTGGTTCTCCGGCTATTAAAAATTTCCGGTTCTCCAGAATCTGTCAGAACTTGCTGGATTTCACCCCCATTTCCAACTCTAAGGAACTTGCTCATCTCCATTTCTTAGCCACTCGAGCCAGCATTGTCCAAAGACACTTCCATGATCATGTGGCTGACCTCTGTTACCTTACCTCCAAAGTGGTACCTATTCATCTATTCGCATTTGCTTGTTTTTCAACTGCTAGATGGATAGGAGTTGGAACAGCAATGGCAGCTCACCCCATTGCACAGCTCTTGGGCCTTGAACCCGGACTGTCAGCTTTCCAACTGACAAGCTCCACATCTTTAACCATTGACCTATTGTGCATCCCTCAGTGTAAAATAGGGGATCTATATTCATTTTTCTTCTTTTTTTCTAATCCTCTTGCTCTCTTCTTTGTCATTTATGGGCAAGAGTGCAGGGAATGGGACAAGTCACCACAGACAACTTGCAGCGGCCGAACTCACCACAGCCAATTCAACCCAAGACGATTTGTTGCAGGACAGTTTAACAATTATATTTAATTATTTTAAATAAATAAAATCCTTTTAATTTTTGCCATTCACGTTTCATTCTGCCCTCCTTTTGCCTCCTTTGTTTAATGATTCTATTCTGCCATATCTTTGATATTAGTGTAGCTCTTGTCCTGCAGCAGGTTGGCTGTGGCGAGTTGGCTGTGGCCTGTTGGCCATGGCATATTGGCCATGGCAAGTTGGCCATGGCAAGTTGACTGTGTCAAGTTGGCTGTGGCATGTTGGCAGTGGTGAGCGACCATGGCATGTTGGCCATGGCATGTTGGCCATGGCAAGGTGGCCATGGCAAGTTGACTGTGTCAAGTTGGCTGTGGCATGTTGGCAGTGGCAAGTTGGCCAAGGCAAGTTGACTGTGTCAAGTTGGCTGTGGCACGTTGGCTGTGGCGAGTGGCCATGGCATGTCGGCCGTGGCGAGTTGGCCTGGCGAGTTGGCTGTGGTGAGTTGGCCATGGCAGGTTGCCCATGGCGAACTGGCCTGAAGTGAGTTGTCATAGACCCAGAATGCAATAATAAACTTTGAAGAAGAATAAGGGGTTGCATATTAATCATGCTACAAACCAACATCCATCATTCACTAGCCAAAGTTAGTTAAAGAAAAGGATGATTTTGAACCCAGCCAGGTTATTGCAAGCTGGCTTGTTATGGAGAACTTCAGTTGTCTTCAGTTTTCAGCAGAAAGGAGGAGAGGAGCTGGAGGGTTGACGCTGAAGACTCTCATGAGGCTGAAGAAACCACTTTCTGCTCTTTCTAGCAGAGAAGCTCTTCTGGAAAAGAAGTTTTCTGGAAAAAAACATCACTGGTGCACCATTTGGCCAGACTAGAAATTAGTCAGGCCGAATGCAATTATTATTTTTGCATATTTACTTCAAAAATGTAATCGTGCCAATGGGAAAACCTTCAAGCCCATGGCACGCATAGCAAATCGATTTCACTCTGGGTTCTCCCAGGACGGTTTTACCTGTTTTGCTCCTGTTTGCCACCTCCACTGGTTTTCCCAGACCGACTCAACAGCCTTAGACATGTTTTGCCATGTTCAGGCTTTGTCTTGTTCAAGCCTCTTGGTACAACGTGGCCTGGATTCAAACCACCCACACACTAAAGGGATGAAAAGATCGAATTAGGAGAAAATTTCCACCTATTTATCCTCCAGAAGGAGGGGGGAAATGACAAACAAATAGTAAGCATTGAGCTGCAGAGGTTGACGCACCCAACTCTTTTCTGTCTGTCAACCGACTAAAAGGCTTAGCAACTTTGCCATGGAATGCAAGGTTTTCCCTATCCAGTTGTGTTCAAGTCTAATTTCTTGGATGTTATCATCATTTCCTCCTGCCGGGGTCATAGTATCTCAGCTACCAAGCTGATAGATGGCTTGAAATATCGAGAAAAACCATGGTAGATGACAATCATTTCAGTCATCTGCATGCATATAGCTACCTCGTGGTCCTGAGCATGCAACCACTCTGAATATTTATTACTAGATGAAAAGAGACTGAAGCAATATAACCCTCCGGGATGGAGCAAAACTTTTCAGAGGGGGGGCAGAGATCCATTATCTGAAATGATAATAGATTAACATCAAAAACACACCTAACATCAAAAACGTCATCAAAAAAGCACAAGAAAGAATGTTCTTTCTGCACCAATTCAGAAAGCTCAAACTGCCCAAGGAGCTGCTGATTCAGTTCTACAGAGGAATTATTGAGTCTGTCATCTGCACCTCTATAACTGTCTGTTTTGGCTCTGCAAGCAAACAAGACAGACACGCAGACTTCAGAGGATAATTAGAACTGCAGAAAAAACAATTGCTACCAATGTGCCTTCCATTGAAGACTTGTATACTGGATGACTGAAAAAGAGGACTGTGAAAATATCTACAGACCCCTCACATCCTGGACATAAATTATTTCAACTCCTACCCTTAAAACGACCCTATAGGGTTCTGCACACCAGAACAACTAGACACAAGGACAGTTTTCTCCCGAATGCCATCACTCTGCTAAACAACCAATTCCCATAGCACTGTCAAAATATTACTAAGATTGTATTACTATTCTTCTTCTCATCCTTTCTAGTACCTATCTCTTTCCACCTATGACTATAACCATGTTGCTTGTATCTTTAAAATTTATATTGTTTTATTTGTTTCCTAATATAATTTGATTGCTTATTAGTAACCTATGAGTATCACTAAGTGTTGTATCTTATGGTTCTTGATGAATGTATTCTGTTTTATTTTTCTTTATGTCCACTGAGAACATATGCACCAAAGACAAATTCCTTGTGTGTCCTATCACACTTGACCAATAAAGAATTCTTTCCTATAAATAATTCTATTCTATTCTATTCGAGTCTGTGTGTTGTGAAACGTTTGATTAAAGCCTTGATATCTTTTGCACATGCACTTGGCATCTCTTTTCCCATCTTCAGTATTATCTGTTATTTACTTGCACTGTGTAATGATTCAGTCAGGTCTTTATACTGTACTGAGCCAACTGCATATATTAAGATACTCTGCAATCTCTTCAAATAAAGAATCGCTTCAGAGCCAATTCTGTCATCACCTCTTATGAATTTGCATTCCTTTTTATTTTATTTTTTAGGGGGGGAAATCCACTCAAGGCATTTTTATCTAAATCTAAAATTATCACCTGCGTTACTTACTTCTACAGATATTTTCACCCCGTGTCTTATTTTATTATTTATGGGTTTTTTTAAAAAAAACTTTGATCTTTATGCCAATCATGATAAAGGGAGAATTTTTAATGAATACGTGGAATAAGATAGGTAGTTTAACAGCCAGTTTGTCTAGTTTGGGTATGTCTTTTTGTGTTTTTAAATGGGTGTTGGCGTTTATTTTTTTACTTGTGTAAGATCTAGCTCATAATACTGTATCTGTTTCGATAGTTTAATCACTCCTAAGCTTTCAGGTAGCACTGATACCTTAAGATAAGCATCAGAACTAACCAAAGGCATAGATAATTCTGTATGTTCAATAATTTATTCAAAGCTCAGATGCATTTATTAAAACATAGAATCAATCTATTGAAAACATCAGGAATTCCTTTCTGATCAGACCACTTCATCCTGCATTTTGCTAAAAAGAAGAGCTTATTTGTAGCTCAGGATTGAAACGAGGGCTCCTGGGTGCTCTCTGACCTTAGTTGTTTTCTTGCAGACATTTCATTACCCAATGAGGTACCATCATCAGTGCATTTTGCTGTTGCTTCTACAAAGATCCACTCTGGTGACCCAGGAATCTCATAACCAATCTTTGATAGCAGCGGCATACCAGAGCTCTTAAACTGGGGATCTTCCTTTACAACAGGTTGCAGACTTCTCCCAATGGACCTTCAAATAAGGGGTAACAAAGCATCTACCTAGTATTGATTGAGACCACTAGTTCAACTTTTTCTGGATTGTCTCTTCCAACATCACCAATTTGGGGCCTTAGACTCTGGAAAGAGTGCAGGGAAGAGCAACAAAGAAGATTAGGGGACTGGAGGCTCAAACATATGAAGAACGGTTGCAGGAATTGTATAGTCTGGTAAAAAGAAGGACCAGGGGTGACATGATAGCAGTGTTCCAATATTTGAGGTGCTGCCACAGAGAAGGAGGGGGCACGTATTCTCCAAAGCACCTGAAGGCAGGACGAGAAGCAATGGATGGAAACCAATCAAGGAGAAAACCAATCTAGAACTAAGGAGAAATTTCCTGATAATTAGAATTATTAATCATGGAACAACTTACCTACAGACATTGTGGGTGCTGCATCACTGGAGGTTTTTAAGAAGAGATTGGACAATCATGTGTCTGAAATGGTATAGGGTTTCCTGCTTGAGAAAGCAGTTGGACTTGAAATCCTCCAAGGTCTCTTCCAACTCTGTAATTCTCTTACTTAGATCTATTAGGTGGGGAAAGAAGTATGGGAGGACAGCCTGGAACAGTCTCTAACCCTACTGCATGTTGATCAAGGGTCTTTTTTCCCCTAGAGTAGATAAGGTCTTCAGGGCTTGCTCCTACTGTCATAGACTACTCTTTGCTGACAATGGTGCTGCCGGTGAGCAAAGACATTTAAGAATTGTCACACATCTGGCAGTGTTCCTACATTGCCTGATTTTTTTTCTACCCCATAACTCTTCACAATCCAGCAATGGGCAGGGTGCCACCAAAAATAAAGAATGACTTACCCAGACTTAGTCCCATCAACACTGGCTGAAGACTGTTTATATTCAAGCGCTATTTAACAGTAACAAAATGTGTGGATGTGTTCCTTATTAGTACATCGACCAAAGCATTGTTCGGTCAACAGTCTATTTCACTTTTGGTCTGGTTCAGGAGTTCTGTTGGTCTGCTTCAGGAGCACCTGCTCTCCACTTCCAAATTTATAGAGGCCATGGACAAAGAGGTGACATCCTCATCCTGTCCCTTTAAAAACGTGAAGCAGGAAAGATGAGACACCTGGTGTCAGGGATGGCCTGCTGGGGGTTTGCATGGTTTCGGGTGATCCTCTAGCTAGAATTCTGTCCAGTTCAGCGAACCCACAAATGCCAATTTGGCTGGCCACACCCATCCTGCCTCTTATGCCCTGCCCCACCGATCCCAAGAGTCTCCACGTGACCCATTCATTATGCAAGGTAAGTGCAGGGGCCATGCAGTGGCTCAGGGAGGGAGGGGAGGGAGGGGAACAGACCTACTGGAGTATGGGTGGGTTTCAGCTGCTGCTACTCCCGGTTTGCTCAGGGACGCACTGCGTGTGCACATTTGATGCATGCTGTGTGTGCATGCACAGTACTTTAAAAAATGCTTCTGCACATGGACAGAAGCAAAAACCAAGATGGTGGCGCTTATGGCGCCGCTGAGAGAACCGTTTAGGAGGCATGGCAGGCCAAGTTACTACCTACTCGGCTGAACCGAGCCGAACCAGTAGGAACCTACCTCTGTATAGAGGTTCCAGAAGTCCAGAAACGGGCCCCCAAAGCCCAGGGGAAGCAGTTTTTGCCTCTCCAGAGGCTCGAGAAATGCCTCCGGAGCCTGGAGAGGGCGAAAAATGCTCCCCCCCCCATGGTGCAGGAGGCCAACTAGGTCATGCCCACCATGGCCACGCCCACCCAGCAATAGTGCAGCAAATCTGTTGCTGCAATTTTTGAAGTCCACCTCCGTCCGGTGTGTGTTTGATTTTTACAAGCTGTTGTATGATGTTTTATAACCTACCCCTACTCTGGGGAGGAAAAACCCTTTTGTCTACTTCATTCTGATAGTTCTTTTTTTTAAAAAAAATTCAGATCATAAGATCATCAATTTCTGCATACCGTACTTTTCGGAGTATAAGATGCACGTTTTTCCTTCAAAAAAGAGGCTGAAAATCTGGGTGCATCTTATACACTGAATACAGCATTTTTTGCCTCCTGAAACCCCACCCCTTGGCAAAAATGGCCATGCATAGCCTTTAGGAGTCTTCCAGAGTGCTCCTAGGGGCTGGGGAGGGCAGAAATGAGTGAAAAACAGGCTGTTTTTGGCTCAATTTTGCCCTCCCAGCCCCCAGGAGCACTCTACAAGCCTCCTAAAGCAGTGGGTCTCATCCTTCCTAATGCCGCGACCCTTGAATACAGTTCCTCATGTTGCGGTGACCCCGAAACATAAGATTATTTTATGTTATCCATATTTTTTCAAAAATATGTGTTTTCCGATGGTCTTAGGCGACCCCTGTGAAAGGGTCGTTCGACCCCCAAAAGGGTCCCGACCCCCAGGTTGACAACCACTGTCGTAAAGGCTAGTCATGCCCTTTTTTGGAAAAAAAATGGGCCAGTTTTTGTACAAAATGGTCCATTTTTGGGACGTCTGCAGAGTGCAAAAACATTTTTTTTAATTTGCCTCTTCAAAACCTTGGTTTTTATACTCCGGTATGTCTTATGTACCAAAAAATATGGTAATTAATTTGTTCAATAGATGCATCTAAGTCCACCGCTTCACCGGTTTCAGGGGGTATTATAATGCTCCTTCCTCTAATCTTATCTACAAAAAAGTAATGTAGATTACTTAAATATAGATTACTTAAAAGAGGTTGGGACAGAAGATCAATAGGAATCCAAATCACCCAGTGAGGTCCCGTGAGTGGGTAGGTGGGTGGGTTTTGGGGTGGGTTTTTTTTTTTTTTTTTTGCAATATATTGCAGACAGATTTGAATGTTTTTCATTTTCCCAAATAGCTGGGAACTGCCACCATCCCTGGTAAACTCTACTCAACTGCTCCCACGCCAAGAGAGAGTTGTACTACCATGAGCAAGTTGATACAGGTATAAAGCAGAGGAGGGAGGAGATATTGCCAGCACCCTCATTTGATCTCCCTTTATGACTAAAAACAAACAAAAACAGGATGAAAAAAGTATTAAGGCCCTTAGTAACAGTACACAGAGGTTTCCTGTGCCACAATGTCAACTGGTATGCGTGACTATACTCCTAAGGTTCAACCAGACCTGAACCTCCAACAAAGTCTCTTTTGGTGCGATTCAGGCCAAATATTGATTAGCATTGATCATATTACTATGTAAGCAGTTTTGGAAAGCATCTAATTTCCACCTCGAAACAGAAGCTCCTGCTCAAGAGGAAGTCCCATCAAATTGCTTTCAGCCAGATGAGTGTTATTCATGCTTGAGGCTTTAGCAATACTTTGTGAATCATATCTCCTGCTAAAAAAAAGTATCCAGTGGAAATCCTTTTGGCAGTGGTGAAATTCAATTTTTTTTTAGTATCTGTTCTGTGGGTGTGGCTTGGTGAGTGTGACAGGGGAAGGATATTGTGAAATCTCCATTCCCACCCCACT